>NC_048565.1:32648875-32883875 GCF_013265735.2 Oncorhynchus mykiss
CACACAGGAGTAGCGGAGGTGGTTTGGTGGACTACGCTTGTGTGATGAGTAAGCTTGCCTGAAGACTTATGTTAGCTCCCAGATCTCCTAGATCTAATCCTTTCTCAGTGGGCTAAGGTGTTCTTGAGGCATACAGAAGACCAGGGTTCGACACACACACACACACACACACACACCCACACACACACACACCCACACACACACACACACACACACACACACACACACACACACACACACACACACACACACACACACACACACACACACACACACACACACACACACACACACACACACACACATCTAGATTAAATAAGCAGCCCCCTAAAAGTCTCACTCCCCCAAACCCCCGTCCCCGTGTGTGTTGCATGGTACTAGAAGTGTCTGAAACACATACACACACACACAGAGATCGTCTTCACTAGTAACCCCCACTAAGCATCATTTATTCAATACCTACATGTGCGTGTGTGTGCGTATGCGTGCGTGTGCGTGCGCATGCGTGTGTGCGCGTGCGCGTGCGTGCGTGTGTGCGTGTGTGTGTGTGTGTGTGCGTGTGTGTGTGTGGCCTACATGAGAAATATCAGAGGGCTATATATAACCCTAGAGTGTGCTGCCACAGAGTTCAGACTCAGAGACTCCAACTGGAGGAAGATGAAAAGAACTACGCATCCCTTTTCACTGTCAGACATGTCTGAAATGAAAACACTTCTCTGTGATGCCTTAGATCAATCATGTACTTTGTCGGAAGATATCCTGTTTTATCTTGTTCATCAGGAGGAACAATGACATGGTTGTCCATAATTAACTAGTAAAGACTGCAATGAGTCCATCCTCTGTGTAAGCTAAATTGGGTAATATTTTCTGATTAAGTGATAAACATTTTGAAGGAATCTTTCAGTCCGAAAACAGTAATGATAAAGGCCTCAAGTTCACACCTAATCTTAACAGGGGGAGAATAAATCATTTTATGCCTCAGGCAAGATGCACAATGACCTGCTTCACAACACCCTGACACACGGGACAAAAACACACACACACACACACACACACACACACACACACACACACACACACACACACACACACACACACACACACACACACACACACACACACACACACACACACACACACACACACATAAAATGCAGAGACACACATATGAGCAATTCACAGACATGAATTTCATCAGAACCCTACCGTCTAAGACATAAAGTTACCCCCACCATCCCTTCACATTCTCCCCTGACACACACACTCTCCCCCAACGACCTAATCACCACAAAACCAGCCTAGCCAGCTCCAGACACAAAGAACTGAGTAAGTGAGAGAGAGAGAGAGAGAACAATGCCGTAACAAGCAATACATTAATAACTACTAATAAGACCAGATTTCTCCTCAAACAATGCACCGGGTGTGTGTGTTGTATGATTCAAGTGGTGATCTGAGTTGCAGAGCTGCTTCCCCATGGTAAAGTCTTGGCATTGTTTAGTTTTAATTTACTGAGAGCCCAGCCAGTCTCTGCCTACAGCTCTCTGATTCATCCCTATGGTCCCTTGTCTGAGGTGTGTGTGTGTGTTTATGGAAAATGCCCTCTAGCCAGACTCTATCCTCTTGCCAGACAAAGAGGAGGTTTCTGTGTTTCTGTTTCTGTTTAAGGTTACAGATACTAGCCAGCACAGAGTTTCAGCAACATAAATACATACACATATACAAACACATGCGTGCAGGCACACACACACACACACACACACACACACACACACACACACACACACACACACACACACACACACACACACACACACACACACACACACACACTGAGATGAATCTCTCACACTCAAACACTATAACTCATTGATTTTCTGTTGTTATGCCTGCCTGTCATTCTATGAAATGACTCCTATTGACTGTTGTACAACTCATGGTGTTCCCTGTGTTTGTGTTATCTGTTCATTCACAACCACGCTTGTCTTTTGCTTTCTGATAATGCACTCATTTCACACTCTCTCAGGTAGGTCACAAATGCAGCTGTGTATGTGCGCACGAGAAAGAGGGAGAACCCAGATCCCTCGATGAGGGCTTAAGTCATCACAATGACTTCACCATAGGGGACTAGGAGGCCTCTGCTCTGCTCTCTCTGTCATCCTCCTGTGTGTTTGTGTGTGTGTCATTTTTTATGTTTATTTTGTTTTTATCACAGAAAAGAGAGAGAGAGAGAAGAGACCGGACACACACACAACCTACCCTAGTCCACAACCTACCCCAGCCCACATTTTCAAGTTCAAATACATTTGAGTTCTATACGTTTCAGTCATTGTGAGGGAGGAAGGGAGAAGAGGAGAGAAGGGATGAGGAAGTGGCAGGTGGGAGGGGGAGGAGAGGATAGGATAGGAGAAGGAGGTAACGCAATTAGACTACAGGAAGATTGAATGCATTTTTAATCTTGGTGCTGCATCTCCTGCCTGAAGTGACTGTCAACCTTTGTAGAAGACAAGATCCTGTATGGTCTCATTGTAGAGACAGAGAAGTGATCTATCCCTTCATTCTCCCTTCGTATCAAGTCATAGGTTGATATAATGTCATCACAGCATCATTTGTGACCTGTTTCAGGAAACTAGACGTCTCTCGTGGGTCACTAATTTACAGGACAGCCATTTGATCGTAAACTTAAAAAAAAAATCTAAATGGTTTTTGGCAGAAATGCCTTCTTGAACATGTGAACTTTCATATGCCTTAATACCAAACTTGTATGCCACCTGTAAATAGGAATGAAATGTTTAAGTTACAAGCCTAGTTGGTTTAGCCACAGAAAAGCCAACAACCTTCCCGCTAGCCATGATTGGCTGAGATATTGAGTGGGCTGGACATGGTGAGAGATGAGTTTGGATTGGTCTGCCATATATGTATGCTTCTGTCTATTGGAGGTGGTCAGTATGTGTTGGGAATGCTGTCTAACACAGCTTTATTTATTTCAATGTAAGTGTTGCTTTCCACTTTCTGGAGGACCGAGTTCTGAAATCAGTGGAATTTGAGAATGATAGCTAAAGGAGAAAACACCTGTCTCCAGATTACATCTTCAATTTAAGGGCAACCATGGCATCTGACAGGAGACGCGTTCATCCATAATGCATACGGGTAAGATAGTCTAGCTAGCTCCATTTTCAGTTATTACACGTTTCAAATTTCTTCATTTCAAGTTAAAATGCACTGTTAGCTAGCTGGCTAACATTATTATTTGTATCTCAGGGCCATTTGCTTGGCTAGTTAGAGCCTAATGTTAGCTAGCTAACATTGAACGTGGTTGGTTAGCCACCTGCAGATTCATGCAGGCTAGTAACGTCATGAGTTGGGATTATGGTTCATTGTTTAGCTAGCTAGCTACATGTCTTAAGAAAAGACTCCACTATGCAAGTAACCATTTCAGGTGCGTTCGTAAATTCAGTCTGGCCATCTACTCTGATTTCAGAGCACTCTCGTCTGAGTGTGCCAGAGCACAGAATAACTGATACATTTACGAACGCTCAACACCCGTTGAATATGGACGGTGTCAGTAATCGTTGGCAAACAAGTGCAATTACATTTTTGCCAGCAGCACAGTTACAGTCACCAACACTCTGGATAACATGAAAACAGCCTTACCAGCTCTGCTAGGGTGAGTAAAATGGTCAGAGTTTGGGTGGGGGCTAGAGCGAGTTCTCCAGTAGGTACCAAAAAATTCAAAGGCCATTTTCTCAAAGGTGAGGTTACAAGTTTATTCACTTTCAAAGTAGAATTACTTTACCATTATTCCTCAAATGCAATGTATGATATACCATTTTGTAGCTCTGTGTCTCTGCTTTTATCCAATGTAAAAAACACCATTTCAAATTTTGCTACATAAGACCGAATCAAGGCGGTCGGTCACATATTATGAATGGAGACTTTTGATATTAGAATGGGGGGATAATACAGTGTCCAGAGGGTGTTGTTGCTATGTTGTTATTTACAGTTTAAGTCGTAAGTTTACTTACACTTAGGTTGGAGTCATTAAAACTTGTTTTTCAACAACGCCACAAATTTCTTGTTAACAAACTATGGATTTGGCAAGTCGGTTAGGACATCTACTTTGTGCATGACACAAGCAATTTTTCCAACAATTGTTTACAGACAGATTATTTCACTTATAATTCACTGTATCACAATTCCAGTTGGTCAGAAGTTTACAAACACTAAGTTGACTGTGCCTTTCAACATCTTGGAAAATTCCAGAAAATGATGTCATGACTTTAGAAGCTTCTGATAGGCTAATTTACATAATTTGATGTATTTCAAGACCTACCATGGGACCACGCAGCCGTCATACTGCTAAGGAAGGAGACGCGTTCTGTCCTAGAGATGAATGTACTTTGGTGCAAAAAGTGCAAATCAATCCCAGAACAACAGCAAAGGACCTTGTGAAGATGCTGGAGGAAACAAGTACAAAAGTATCTATATCCACAGTAAAACGAGTCCTATATCGACATAACCTGAAAGACCGCTTAGCAAGGAAGAAGCCACTGCTCCAAAACCGCCATAAAAAAGCCAGAATACGGTTTGCAACTACACATGGGGACAAAGATCATACTTTTTGGAGAAATGTCCTCTGGTCTGATGAAACAAAAATAGAACTGCTTGGCCATAATGACCCTCATTATGTTTGGAGGAAAAAGGGGGAAGCTTGCAAGTCGAAGAACACCATCCCAACCGTGAATTACGGGGTTAGCAGCATCATGTTGTGGGGGTGCTTTGCTGCAGGAAGGACTGGTGCACTTCACAAAATAGATGGCATCATGAGGGAGGAAAATTATGTGGATATATTGAAGCAACATCTCAAGACATCAGTCAGGAAGTTAAAGCGTGGTCTTCCAAATGGACAATGACCCCAAGCATACTTCCAAAATTGTGGCAAAATGGCTTAAGGACAACAAAGTCAAGGTATTGGAGTGGCCATGACAAAGCCCTGACCTCAATCCTATAGAAAATTTGTGGTCAGAACTGAAAAAGCGTGTGCGAGCAAGGAGGCCTACAAACCTGACTCCTTTACACCATCTCTGTCAGGAGGAACGGGCCACAATTCACCCAATTTATTGTGGGAAGCTTGTAGAAGGCTACCAGAAACGTTTGACCCAAGTTAAACAATTTAAAGGCAATGGTACCAAATACTAATTGAGTGTATGCAAACTTCTGACCCACTGGGAATGTGTGAAAGAAATAAAAGCTGAAATCATTCTTTATACTATTATTCTTACATTTCACATTCTTAAAATAAAGTTGTGATCCTAACTGACTTAAGACAGGGAATTCTTACTAGGATTAAATGTCAGGAATTGTGAAAAAACTGAGTTTAAATGTATTTAGCTAAGGTGTATGTAAACTTCCGACTTCAACTGTACATTGCTATGGTGCTTTGCTATGTGAATGGCCAGTCCCTTTCATAGTGTATTAGTGTTGTCGTCTGAGAGTAAGTTTATCACAGACACCACATGACGCGCACAAATCATATCAAAATTTATACGGCAACAAAATCCAATTTACCATAGAAATACATTAAGATTCTGAGATTTATAGTATTTCCATAATAATCTGACATTCCAAGTGGTACGCTGCTTCATCCATAAAGGAACACTGCTTTGCAGGGATATTCTGCTACAGCTGAAGTCTGTTCCTATAAAACAAGAGGACAGATCTATTGTGTCAACCTGAAGCTGTCCCTGTTTCTCTATGTTAGTAAAGTAACTCACCCCTGTGGGCCTGCTAGCCTTACTAAATCATTCATATCAAGTACTGTAATTATAAATACAGTCACGCTCCAATACCCACTCTAACATAATGCTGAGAATGGCACACGCACGCACGCACGCACGCACACACACACACACACACACACACACACAGACAGACACACACACACACACACACACCCAAAGGTATACCATCCTTCTCAGCCCACTGGCGTGTGAAGGAGTATATTGCTTTAACGTCCTCTGATACATTACTCTAATGTTCTCTACTTACGATATCTACAGAGAAAACAGTACTAACACATCCTCAGACACTACACACACTCCACACACACAATCACCAGTACATGCAAAAGAGGGACGGGCCATGCTATGCATCGTGGCTTGTAAAGGTTCGGGAGGCCTCTTCTCAAATGTATGCAAATGTTTGTGCTTGTGTGTTTGTGAATGAGTTTGCTTGCGCGTGTGTGTGTGCATTTGCGACTGATGGTGTTTAAGTGTGAACATGCGTGTGTGCTTTCTTGCTTGCATGTTTGTTAGTGCATAGTGTGACTGTGTGAGTGAGTCTTTTGTGGGTGTGTATGCAGATCGCTCAGAGCCATTTAAATATTTCTAATTTAAAAATGCAAATGCAGAGGCCAGATAAGCCTCTGCATTGTGGCCTCCTGCAGTAATTAGAAAAATAAAGAAATAAGGCTGCTAATTGGGATGCCGTGAGGAAGTGTAGAGGAAGGATGTGGTCTTTCCGCTTGTCAGTTTCCACCTCACATGTAGCATGAATAATAGTCCCAATGCTGCTCCAACCGCTCCTGTGACATCACAGTCTTACCTCCAGCCTCAAACGCTACACACAAACACATCATTTCTTTCATATTCACATCATGCAGTTATATAACATTTGGCTGACCTCAAACTTCAA
Source organism: Oncorhynchus mykiss (assembly GCF_013265735.2). Lineage (NCBI taxonomy): Eukaryota > Metazoa > Chordata > Actinopteri > Salmoniformes > Salmonidae > Oncorhynchus > Oncorhynchus mykiss. Next base: position 32,655,566 of record NC_048565.1, read on the forward strand.
ATTGGTAAACGTTGTGCTGACATCTTGTACTGACATCAGTGTTGTGTTGATGTTGGTGTTGTAATCACATCAATGTTGTGCTGACGTCAATATTGTACAGAGATCAATGTTGTACAGCTCGGCTATCAATGCATTGTAAGAAATGTTTGAATTTTGTGAAACTGCATCTTAATGACTCAACTTATCATGGAAACAAAGCTACAAAGGGAAAGTCATATTTACATCATGCAGGTGTGTGTGTGTGTATCTGTCCTGTGTGGTTACTGAACACAGTGTATTGTCTATCTAAGCTTAATAGACCACAGGGGCTGCTATGATCTACTGCTACTGAAGCATTAGCTCTCTTTCACTCACTCACTCACTCACTCACTCACTCACTCACTCACTCACTCACTCACTCACTCACTCACTCACTCACTCACTCACTCACTCACTCACTCACTCACACACAAAGAGCACAGGAAACCTTAGTACAACTTCAGAACTTCCAGCACCATGTTCCAAACAACTGAGCTATAGCAACCATCTACAACAGTGTATTGGCTTATACCACTCTAACCCAAACCTACTCAGTGCATGCTGAACAGTCCATACCCCTGGCTTCTACTAGTATAATCGCTCCACTCTTCTCTGTACTGATTAGTCCAAACATCTGGACAGGGACATGAACATATGCTGGCCTCTAACCATACAAACCTGGACTCAGGGGTAGATGTACCATAGCAAACAAAATCTGCAAAGCTCAAGTTAGTATGGTATGTTACGTTTGGTATGGCATGTATTCATTTATGGATGTCCATCATCCATTTCATATGATATGTTACAAATTGTGATAAGGTTAGTTTTAAGGTTAGGGTTAAGGTTAAGATTAGGGTTAACGTTAGGGTTAGGAGTTAAGGTTAGGGTTAGGGTTAGGGTTAGGGCTAAGGTTAGGGTTAGGGTTAAGGTTAAGGTTAGAGTAGGAGTTAAGGTTAGGGTTAGGAGTTAAGGTTAAGGTTCGGGTTAGGAGTTAAGGTTAGGGTTAGGGTTAGGAGTTAAGGTTATGGTTAGGGTTAGGAGTAAAGGTTATGGTTAGGGTTAGGAGTTAAGGTTATGGTTAGGGTTAAGGTTAAGGTTAGGGTTAGGGTATGGAGTTAGGTTAAAAAGTTAAGGGTAGGGTTAGGGTTAGGAGTTAAGGTTATGGTTAGGGTTAGGAGTTAAGGTTATGGTTAGGGTTAAGGTTAGGGTTAGGGTATGGAGTTAGGTTAAAAGGTTAAGGTTAGGGTTAGGGCAGTGCTTCTCAATTATTTCCCTAAGAAGAAGTAAACATTTCTTGTCCCCCAACTCTCCGCCGCGACTGTAAATAGTATCATTTGTCTATAAAATTGTTATAAGTACACCTCTGCATAACATTGTATCCATTGTATTTGATACTGAAAAATAAAATAAAATATAATCAATAAATAATAATACATTCAAATTGATCAGCAACATTAACTCAGGAGCACAATATATGAAACACTTTGACCTATAAAACAAAAATGAATAAAACAATTTGTGCTGATTTCTTTTATCAAAATGAGGAAGTCAGGATTAATGGCTACAATGAGCACGTTTTGCAGAGCGCAGCTTTTCGAAGCGGGGTTTGAAGCATGATACTGCAACACTCAGCTCCTGCTCAATGTTTAGCTGGGACCTGTACTTGGTCTTCAGTGCAGCAACAGCAGAGAAGCCAGTCTCACAAAGATAAGATGTTGCAATAGGAAGAAGAATGCCCATGGCCCTCTGCCCTAAGAGTGGATACTGCCGCTCTACACTCAGCCAGAATTCACTCAGTGTCTGTGATGTGAACCTCAGTCTCAATGTGGAGTCAGACGTCATATCAATGAACTGGTCGTCCTCTGCAGAGCTGAAACCAGTTGGAGTTGGTGCATTGAAAGGATCTCTCACCCAGTCATATTGGGAACTGTTTTCAGGGAAGTACTTTTATTTTTGCAGCACTTGCGTCATCCAGCATGACAGAGACCATGTCTAATGCTGCAGGCAGTATCAGCTCCTCTGCTATGTGATGCTAACAGTGCTCGCTGGTTTACTGAAGTAGCATTCACAAAGAGGGACGATTGTTGTCAATATTCGGCACGTTTTCGCTGAATAAACTCCAGTGGCTTATCAGCGTGATTGGGGTGAAATGTCTTTAAGTGACGGCTTAATTTATTTGGCTTCATGCTGTCCACTGCCAACATTTTTAGACACAGTAAACATGCCGGTCTTTCCTCGTCTCCCACCGTAGTCACAGTGAAGCCAAGCGCTACATACGCTTCGTCATATTTCCTCGTCTTAGCTTTCGGGAGACTTACGTTTGTCTCATTATCTCTGTCTCTCTCCGCCTTTCTTTTCATCCCTGTTAAGTATTTTTCCAATGTGCCTCTTAAGGGTTTGTTATCTGCACTTCATATCTCCTGCTCTGTGCTCTGTGCTCTTTTTCGGTGCAAAAAAACCCTACTCCCTGCGGCAAAAAAAAGCATGTTCCCCGGGGGGCGCGCCCCACTATTTGAGAAGGACTGGGTTAGGGGAAGGGTTAGCTAACATGCTAAGTACTTGCAAAGTTGCTAAGTAGCTAAAATGCTAAAGTTCTCCATGATGAGATTTGAATGTGCAACCTTTGTGTTGCAAGATGTTTGCTTTATACGCCAACCAAACCTTTCATTTTTTAGTTAAGTTACCATCTATATTATGTAACCATACCAAAAGTAACATATCATACTAATTTGAGCGTCCAGGATTTTAGTTTACTATGTTATGTCAAGTCTATGAGACCAGCCTGGTTATACTGAGGAGAGAGATGAAGGGAAAGAGATAGAGAAAAAAAACTGAGGGAAAGGCAGAGAGAGGGAGATTGAAGAGAGAGACGGAAAGGATAGGTAGTGGAAGGCTTTGAAAAGCTCTTTAATTAAACCAATCAATGGCAAAGAGCATTAGAAAATGGAAGAGGCAAAAAAGAGAGGGAAGAGACATGAAAGGAGATAAAGAAAGAGTGTGTGTGTCCACTTACAAATACGTCCATGAGCATATGTTCCAGAGTGACCTCTAGGTCCTCCAGTCGTGCGGCCAGCGTCATTATTCTTCTGATCTAGAACCTATAAACCCCATCCAGGACAACTTAGAACACCCCTGTAGAACTTTTATACACAACTTATTATCCTTCACCGGAACTTTGACCACTGTTGTTGGTGTTTGCGTTCACATAGAACACAGAGAGAGAATAGATAGAAAACAGCAAATCATCTCAGAGAATGTGCAACGCCATCAAACAAACACTTCTATCTCCAGTTGAGAGGTCTCTCCATATCAGACCCTGATGTCACGGTCCTTGTATCTCACACCAGACCAGAAGTGTCACCACAGAACAGAAGCATAGCAGTATATTCCTCTCTGATCCACATTAAGAATCATCTGAGAACTGAGCCCTGGTCAGACTGAGGGAGGGCAGAGGGTGAGTCTTAGCACTGCAGACGAAGAGGAAGATGAGGAAGAAAAGAGGGAGGAGAGGAGAGAAAGTTTGAGGCTGTTTGAGACAGATAATCTCTCTCTCTCTCTCTCTCTCTCTCTCTCTCTCTCTCTCTCTCTCTCTCTCCTCTTTCAGGGTCTCGGTTCACACTGGAGGTCTTTGTGCAGAGGGTGCGCCCAGGGCAGTTGATGCCTGTCCGGGGTGCTCTTGGCTGGGGTGAGATCTCTTCATACTGGGTCTCTATCAATGGGTCTTTGTGGCCCCTCATTAAGGCCTGGACACCACTGCTCACAGATAAACACAGACGGCTGGGGTCTCTCTCTGTGTGTCTGTGTCCTGGCTCTGTAACGTGATGCTTACGTAACATGGGTAATAGAGAGAGAATAACCCCCAGGAGAAGAATGGGAGGAGAGAAGAGAGGAAATTGGAAATTGGAGGTGTCTGCATGGGCTGTTTTTGTTTTGGGGTGGGGGGTGGGGGGGGGGGGGGGGGGGGGGTGGGGGGGGGGCACTGGCATGTCATGTAACCCATTCTCTCTCTCTGTCTTTAACCAGCTCTGACTGATCTAAAAACAGAGAGACAGAGTGAGTCAGAGAGACGGGGGAAGAGAGAGAGAAAGATAGTGGGATGTGGGTGTACATACTGTAGGCAAAATGGAGAGAAACAAAAAGAGCAGGATGTGAGTCCATCTGAGTCACCATGAGAAAGAGCTTTATAAACATGGGCTTTACCAGAGATGATATGAGCTGTCTCGATGGGACTCTCGTTTAGAAGCAAATCAAATTTTATTGGTCACATACACACGGTTAGCAAATGTTAATGCGAGTGTAGCGAAATGCTTGTGCTTCTAGTTCCGACAGTGCAGTAATATCTAACAAGAAATTTAACAAATTCACAACGACTACCTTATACACACAAATGTAAAGGGATGAATAAGAATATGTACATATAAATACATGGATGAGCGATGGCCATGTGGCATAGGCAAGATGCAGTAGATGGAATAGAATACAGTATTTACGTATGGGATGAGTAATGTAGGATATGTAGACATTATTAAAGTGGTGTTACTTAAAGTGACTAGTGATACCTTTATTACATCTATTTATTACATCTATTAAAGTGGCCAGAGATTTGAGTCTATATGTTGGCAGCATCCACTCTATGTTAGTGGTGGCTGTTTAACAGTATGATGGCCTTGAGATAGAAGTTGTTTTTCAGTCTCTCGGTCCCTGCTTTGATAAACCTGTACTGACCTTGCCTTCTGGATGATAACGGGGTGAACAGGCAGTGGCTCGGGTGGTTGTTGTCCTTCATGATCTTTTTGGCCTTCCTGTGACATCGGGTGCTGTAGGTGTCCTGGAGGGCAAGTAGTTTTCCCCCTGTGATGCGTTGTGTAGACCACTATACCCTCTGGAGAGCCTTGTGATTGTGGGCGGGGCAGTTGCCATACCAGGCGGTGATACAGCCCAGCAGGATCCTCTCGATTGTGCATCTGTAAAGGTTTGTGAGTGTTTTAGGTGACAGGCCAAATTTCTTCAGCCTCCTGAGGTTGAAGAGGCGCTGTTGCGCCTTCTTCACCACGCTGTCTGTGTGGGATAATTTCAGTTTGTCCGTGATGTGTACGGCGAGGAACTTAAAACTTTCCACCTTCTCCACTACTGTCCCGTCGATGTGGATGGGGGGATGCTCCCTCTGCTGTTTCCTGAAGTCCACGATCAATCATCTCCTTTGTTTTGTTGATGTTGAGTGTCCACATGGAAATATTGACCCGAACACATAAAAATTTTATGACAACAGACACATGTCCTTCAGGCACAGGCCCACATCCAGCAGGGTTTACACTGGGGATGGAGCAGTGGGATAGATGGGTAAGACCAGAACGCTGGACAATGACGCAAATATGTGACTCACCACCTGGATTCGGTCTTATATATCAACATTAGAAAATCTTTTTACATTTTTTTTTATTTTTACATTGGATTAAAGTAGAGACTCGGCGCTACAAAATGGTATATCATCCACTGCATTTGAGGAACAATGGGAAAGTAATTCTGCTTTGAAAGTTGATCAACTTGTAAACTCACTTTTGAGAAAACTATCTTTCAATGTTTTGGAGAGCCAATCTTTGTCTACACACATTCAGCATTGTTCATACCCTCTTAAGGCTTAGCCCCACCCATCTCTTTAAGGGTTGAGCCGAGCGTTCTGTACTAACTTGCCAGCTACTTCCAGACTTTTAAGAGAGAGAGAGAACAGCTCACTGAACATTACTCGCCCTAGCAGAGCTGGTTAGGTTGTTATGTTATCTTGGTGACAGAAACTGTGCTGTCAGTAGGGTTGATCCGAAAGCTCTGACCTGACAACGAGAGTCAAGCACTCAAGCGAACTGGCAAACATTGGCTAGCTTCTTCCAGACACATAATGAGAGAACACCACACTCTGACCATTTTACTCCCCCTAGCAGAGCTGTTTAGGCCGTTTTCATGTTATCCAGAGCTTTGGCGACTGTAACTATGCTGCTGGCAACAGTTGAATAACGCTTTGTTGCTGACGTTTACTGACACCGGACATATTCAACGGGTGTTGAGCGTTCAAAAATTAATCAGTTATTCTGTGCTCTGGCACCCTAAAACGAGGGTCTTTGGTTAAGAAATGTAGCTATGATCCAATGAATCCCAAAGCATTACGTAATGTTAGTTAGCGAGCCAGCCAGATAGCCAGCCAGTACTCTTGAACTGAAAAAGCTTTGTCAAAATTAGAAATACAAAATATCTGAAAATGTAGCCAGCTAGACTAATCAGAGTAGATAGCCAGAGGGAATTTACCAGCAAGTATGTCTATCAACAGTTGCAGTGACATTCTATTGAAATGGATACTTGCATAGTGGAGTCTTTTGTAAAGACATGTAACTTAAACTAACCCCATTCCGTACAAATGTGCGCAACCGTGACATTCAAACGAGGCTGCAAATAAAACAAATGGGACAGTAGCGACTGTGTTGACGTCAAAATCTGGGGTGTGAACTACGTTCCTATTCAAGCATTGATTGACACGGTAATGGATCTATAGTATTGGAGAAAAGTTGAAAAAACCGGCCCCTCCGACGCTGTACGTTTCATTGTGACGTGTCATGGCGTAACGTACAGCACGCATGAAGCAACTAATTCTGTCTTACAGCCTCTCTCCACCAGGTGTAGCACTTCTCTCATCGTTTAAAAACAAGAAAGGGACAGGGACAGGGTAAGGGGGGATACTTTTTTGCGTCATCACTGCAAGCTATCACGACAATCAAAATCCGCTGTTTACTTCTGAAGATCACTTTAACACTGCCCTAAAAGCCCGATTCAAATTCGACACAAACCTTCAAATAGGTATGTAATGACAGATTGGATAAACTCTTTATAGTGTTTTATTTACATTTTAGAGGCGATAAGGTGATAAGTTGAACAGATCGTGTGAAGAAAAGGCTGTTTCCCCACACGACATCTCTCCTTCTCACTATCACGCAATAGGTTTTGCTTCCTCACCAGACATTTAAAAAAAGACCCGATGGAGCTCATTGCCTTCTTGAATCATGCAGAGAATCATTGATTTTGTTGGAAAGGGGAGAAATTGTGCTTTACAATGGTATTGATATTACAGTTGATCTGAAAGTATTACGTTTTTTGGGCGCTAAAATAAGGTCAATTGTACAGACCAGCGCTTACCAGAGGTAAGTTAGGTTACGTTAGCTAACTAGCTAAACAATGGACCATAATCACAACTCATGACGTTACTACCCTGCATGAACCTGCAGGTAGCTAACCAACCAGGTTCTATAGCTATAACTAGTCAAGCAAATGTGTCTGATATTCAAAGAATAAGATCGTACACAATGTTAGCTAGCTAACAGTACACTTGAAATGAAACCACTTACTGTCAAAATTAGAAACGTGTAATATCTGAAAATGTAGCTAGCTAGACTATCTTACCTGTATACATCATGGTTGGACGTGTTTCCTGTCTGACGCCATGCATGGTTGCCCTTAGTTTGAAGATGTAATCCAGAGTGGTGTTTTCGCCATCGCCTTAGCTATCATACTTGAATTCTACTAATTTCAAAACTCGGTCCTCCAGAAAGTGGAGAGCATACACATAACATTAGCTCGCTAACAGTACACTTTAACTTGACATTAGGTTTATGCAGTTTTACTACAAGATACATAAAAAAAAGCCGTGTTTGACATGATTACCTAGACACACTGACCAGCTCCAATAGACAGACGCGTGATACATGGCAGACCAATCCAAACTCATCTCTCGACATGTCCAGCCAACTTATTATCTCAACAAATCATGGCTAGCGGGAAGGTTGTTGACTTTTTCTGTGGCTAAACCAACTATGCTCGTAATTTATCAATTTTATTTGTATTTACAGATGGCATAGAAGTTTGATATAAAGGCACATGAAAGTTCACATATTCGAGAAGGTATTTCTGCCAAAAAAATGCATTTAGATAAAAACATTTTTTTAAGTTCAAACGGCTCTCCTGTGAAGTCGTGACTTGCAACATACGCCTAGTTTCCTGAATCGAGTCACATATCGTAAAAGCTAATGTTAACATTGCAAATGGGTTTTTAATTCACTACACACCAGTGTCAAAGGTGATCTACCATTTGATCAATTAGATGATTCTAACTATTAACTGTTGCTCTGTGTGTAGGACATCACTAGCAGATTTTAATAAAACTTGCATAAACTGTTTGGAAATGTGGCATTGAGATCTGAAAATAGCATCTGTCTGTGTGGTCACATCATTAAGAGCAGAGTCTTTAAGGGTTCTGAAAGTGGTTTATAACTCTGACCGCATGACCGCGACCACAGTCTACTCTGCTCCGACATTTCTACAATACGTTTGGCTACATTATTTTCTTCTCTTTTTTAACGATCCTTCTCTCCTCTTTCATGCCCACTTTCTAAGCCTCCATGCCTTTCACTCCTTCCTCTGCCTCTTCTCTCTTTCCCTCCCTCCCCCTTCCAGTCCTTCTCTGGAGACGTACATGTCAGAGGTCAGTGAGGCATCAGTCTGGGGTCAAGAGCACTGGGGCGTGAAACAGTCTGTCAGCAGCAGCACGTCTGGACACACAAACACACACACACACACAAACACACACACACACACACACACACACACACACACACACACTGAAGTGTTCTACTTCTCTGAGGTGCTCATCTCTCTCTCTACCACTCCTCTACTTCCTTCTCCTCACTCATCTCTCCCTCTACCACTCCTCTACTTCCTTCTCCTCATTCATCTCTCCCTCTACCACTCCTCTACTTCCTTCTCCTCATTCATCTCTCCCTCTACCACTCCTATACTTCCTTCTCCTCACTCATCTCTCCCTCTACCACTCCTCTACTTCCTTCTCCTCATTCATCTCTCCCTCTACCACTCCTCTACTTCCTTCTCCTCACTCATCTCTCCCTCTACTTCCTTCTGCTCATTCATCTTTCCCTCTACCACTCCTCTACTTCCTTCTCCTCATTCACCTCTCCCTCTACCACTCCTCTACCTCCTTCTCCTCATTAATATCTCCCTCTACCACTCCTCTACTTCCTTCTCCTCACTCAACTCTCCCTCTACCACTCCTCTACTTCCTTCTCCTCACTCATCTCTCCCTCTACCACTCCCCTACTTCCTTCTCACCCATCTCTCCCTCTACCACTCCTCTACTTCCTTCTCCTCATTCATCTCTCCCTCTACCACTCCTCTACTTCCTTCTCCTCATTCATATCTCCCTCTACCACTCCTCTACTTCCTCCTCATTCATCTCTCTCTACCACTCCTCTACTTCCTTCTCCTCACTCATCTCTCCCTCTACCACTCCTCTACTTCCTTCTCCTCATTCATCTCTCCCTCTACCACTCCTCTACTTCCTTCTCCTTATTCATCTCTCTCTACCACTCCTCTACTTCCTTCTCCTCATGAATCTCTCCCTCTACCACTCCTCTACTTCCTTCTCCTCATTCATCTCTCCCTCTACCACTCCTCTACTTCCTTCTCCTCATTCATCTCTCACTCTACCACTCCTCTACTTCCTTCTCCTCATTCATCTCTTCCTCTACCACTCCTCTACTTCCTTCTCCTCACTCATCTCTCCCTCTACCACTCCTCTACTTCCTTCTCCTCATTCATCTCTCCCTCTACCACTCCTCTACCTCATTCTCCTCATTCATCTCTCCCTCTACCACTCCTCTACTTCCTTCTCCTCACTCATATCTCCCTCTACCACTCCTCTACTTCCTTCTCCTCACTAATCTCTCTCTACCACTCCTCTACTTCCTTCTCCTCATTAATCTCTCCCTCTACCACTCCTCTACTTCCTTCTCCTCATGCATCTCTCCCTCTACCACTCCTCTACTTCCTTCTCCTCATGCATCTCTCCCTCTACCACTCCTCTACTTCCTTCTTCTCATTCATCATAGCCCACCAATAATAACCCAATAACAATACTCTCCATGATACCATTATCCATATGCCTTAACATGGGGGAGATGGACATGGAATCTCTCATTACACATGTAATAAATTGGCCTGCATGTGGAGAGTTGTAGCATTGAGTGGTTCATCAAGTATTAGTTAGCCAGTCTATGAGACAGATTAGAGAAGACTTTAGCCCCCTATTACAGGATGGACACACAACAACTTGACCTGGGGTGACACAATCACGTGCGCAGATACACACACTCTTTAGACCACCTGTGAAAGAGGTCTGTCAAATTCATGGTTTATGTCAGGTTTGTGTGTAATCCACTGAGTGTGAGTGACAGTAGTGAGAGAGAGTACAGCATGTTCTACAGATAACACTTCTCTCTTCTCTCAGTAAGCATCACTTAGCGTCACTCACACAGACCTACATATCTACTCAGACATTCACACTTAAATGTGTAAGAACACAAACACACACCAGAGATTAACCCAATATGATGAGGTGTTCATATCAACAGAACCCACCTATACCAAAGACTAAGGTTATATGTTATACTGTACATCTTCACACAGCAGATCAGTTCAAGTTTAGCAAAAGCTAACAGCACACGTTATCATGTGTTTAATTGACACAGTCCATCTCTATCATGGCACAAGCCAGACTTTCACAACAACACTAACAACAACCAAGCTAGCTACAGTATTACTGCACCAGAACCCTGTCTTTGCATGGCCGAGAATTCAGTACCTCAGGTCTTTGCATGGCCGAGGCATTAGTACCTCAGGTCTTTGCATGGCCGAGGCATCAGTACCTCAGGTCTTTGCATGGCCGAGGCATCAGTACCTCAGGTCTTTGCATGGCCGAGGCATTAGTACCTCAGGTCTTTGCATGGCCGAGGCATCAGTACCTCAGGTCTTTGCATGGCCGAGGCATCAGTACCTCAGGTCTTTGCATGGCCGAGGCATCAGTACCTCAGGTCTTTGCATGGCCGAGGCATCAATACCTCAGGTCTTTGCATGGCCGAGGCATCAGTACCTCAGGTCTTTGCATGGCCGAGGCATCAGTACCTCGGGTCTCAGTAAGGGAATGTCAGCATCATGCTATTTTAGCAATTTGCTATATTTAAGAACATATGATGGAACTAAACTGTCTAGACCAGAACCTCTATTAGTAGCTGCATCTTACCTTGAGCAGGAACATGTTGTAGCAGCACTGTGTCCAGTCTACCAGATCTATCTCTGTCTCCCATTCTTCTCCCATTCAGGAGTCAGCGTTGGTCATGCTGCCAGAGGGAAGCAGTAATCCAGTCATAACCATAACACTGATGACCAGTGTCCAGTCCACTGGGTCCATGTGGAATTGTAGAGTTTTAGTCTCTAAGATCTATAAGATCTATCCATCACCCAGTCTTCTGCCATTCAGAAGATAGGTAGTCCAGTGTTCTCAGTGTTCTTCTTACTGCCACAGTGGCCTCAGTATTCTAGGGAGCAGACTAACTAAAAGTGACTGACGAAATGTTCTGGGTCAGATCAGAATTCTGGCTGGCAACCCAAAGCCTGAATCAGGCCATGTTGATGACGGGTCAGTACCGGTCAGTACTGGTCAGTACCGGTCGGATGATTTGGTGTGATCCAGTGACTCTGTTCTGCTGAGTCTGACTGAGTTCTGGAGGGTAGTGTGTGTGTGTGTCATAGCTTCGCTACTACAGAGAGGGAGGATTTGTCAATCAAACCAGGACACGTCTAGGGGAGTTTAACGTCAGCACGCAGGTCTACCCTCTGCACCTACACATTATGGAGCCAGTGTGGTGTTTGGAAGGGAGAGTAAACAGCCTTATCTATTCCCGTCTTCAGTTTAAAGCCTCTTAGTGTCTCCAGGTCTAAAGGTTTACTGATAATCACATTTTGGGTCAGTAGGGGTTACATTCTGCTGCCCTGATGGGGACACACACACACGTTCAAAGGGATTTTCTAAGAAACATAAAAAGTGGTATGTATCTTCTTGAATCAGCTATTGCAAGATGCTACATGCTTCTAAAAATAGAGGTATTAAGTGTGCATGTTTCATTTATAAGGCACAAACCTCTGATCAAGACCAATGAAAGTTGAGAGAACCTTTTGAAAATCTATCTGTGTATCACCTCTATCGATGGAGGGGGAGTGGGAGAAGGGAGGAAGACAGGGGATGGGTCATGGTTGCCAGTGATGATGAAGGAGAACCAGGAAGTGCAGACTCACAGTGTTTCTGCTGAATCATCCTCTGCAGCAATCCTTTGTCGATGTGTGTGTGTGTGGGTGTGTGTGTGTGTGTGTGTGTGTGTGTGTGTAGAAGGTTATAGTCCTTTGTCCTAAGAGGAGAGGAGGGTGAGGTCCCCTCCCTCTCTATGTCATCCCTGCAGCAGTGGAGGTCACCTTGGTATGAAGTCACACAGACACGTGCACGTACGCACACACACACCAGTGGAGGTCACCTTGGCATGAAGTCACACAGACACGTGCACGTACGCACGCACACACACCAGTGGAGGCTGCTGAGGGGAGGATGGCTCATAATAATGTCTGGAAACCATGTGTTTGATGTACAGTACCAGTCAAAGTTTGGACACACTTACTCATTCACATTTTTTTTTAAATTAATTACTATTTTCTACTATGAAATAACACATATAGAATCATGTAGCAACCAAAAAAGTTTTATATTTGAGTATCCTCCCTTTGCCCCGATGACAGCTGTGCACTCTCTTGGCATTCTCTTAACCAGATTCATGAGGCAGTCACCTGGAATGCATTTCAATTAACAGGTGTGCCTTGTTAAAAGTTAATTTGTGTAATTTCTTTCCTGCTTAATGCATTTGAGCTATCAGTTGTGTTGTGACAAGGTAGTGGTGGTTTACAGAAGATAGCTCTATTTTGTAAAAGACCAAGTCCATATTATGGCAAGAACAGCTCAAATAAGCAAAGAGAAACGACAGTCCATCATTACTTTAAGACATGAAGGTCAGTCAATGCGGAAAATTTCAAGAACTTTCTTGTTCAAGTGCAGTCGCAAAAACCATCAAGCGCTATGATGAAACTGTCTCTCATGAGGACAGCAACAGGAAGGAAAGGAAGACCCAGTTACCTCTGCGCAGAGGATTGGTTCATTAGAGTTAACTGCATCTCAGAAATTGCAGCCCAAATAAATCCTTCACAGAGTTCAAGTAACAAACACATCTCAACATCAACTGTTCAAAGGAGACTGTGTGAATCAGGCCTTCATGGTCAAATTGCTGCAAAGAAACCTCTATTAAAGGACACCAATAATAAGAAGAGACTGTCTTTGGCCAAGAAACACAAGCAATGGACATTAGACTGGTGGAAATCTGTCCTTTGGTCTGATGAGTCAAAATTTGAGATTTTTGGTGTCTTTGTGAGATGCAGAGTAGGGGGTGCTTTGCTGGTGACACTGTCTGTGATTTTTTTTGAATTGAAGGCACACTTAACTAGCATGGCTACCACAGCATTCTGCAGCGATACGCCATCCCATCTGGTTTGCGCTTAGTGGGTTTATCGTTTGTTTTTCAACAGGACAATGACCCAACACACCCCCAGGCTGTGTAAGGGCTATTTGACCAAGAAGGAGAGTTATGGAGTGCTGCATCAGATGACCTTGCCTCCACAATCATCTGACCTCAACCTAAGTGTGTCACACCCTGATCTGTTTCACCTGTCCTTTGCTTGTCTCCACCCCCCTCCAGGTGTCAACCGTCTTCCCATTATCCCCTGGGTATTTATACCTGTGTTTTCTGTCTGTCTGTTGCCATTTCGTCTTGTTTGTTCAAGCCTACCAGCGTTTTGTGTCTCAGCTCCTGCTCTTTCCAGTCTATCTTTTCTCGTCCTCCTGGTTTTTGACCCTTGCCTGTCCTGACCCTGTACCCGTCTGCTTGACCAATCTGCCTGTCCCTGACCCTGAGCCTGCCTGCCGTCCTGTACTTTTACTCCACCTCTAGATTAACGACCTCTGCCTGACCTGACCCTGAGCCTGCCTGCTGTCCTGTACCTTGGCCTCTACTCTGGATTATCGACCACTGCCAGCCTTGATCTGTCATTTGCCTGCCGCTGTTGTTACAATAAACATTGTTACTTCACACAGTCTGCACTTGGGTCTTAACTTGGTACCTGATAAATTGAGATGGTTTGTGATGAGTTGGACGTCAGAGTGAAGGAAAAACAGCCAGTGCTCAGCATATGTGGGAACTCCTTCAAGACTGTTGGAAAATAATTCCAGGTGAAGCTGGTTGAGATAATGCCAAGCTATCATCAAGGCAAAGGGTGGCTGCTTTGAATAATATAACATATATGTTAGTTTAACACACTTTTGGCTATTACACGATTCCCTATGTGTAATTTCATAGTTTTGATGTCTTCACTATTATTCTACAAAGTAGAAAATAGTACAAATAAAGAAAAACCCTTGAATGAGTAGGTGTGTCCAAACTTTTGACTGGTACTGTATGTGATACCATTCCACCTATTCTGCTCCAGCCATTACCACAAGCCCGTCCTCCGCAATTAAGGTGCCACCAACCTCCTGTGATACACACACATGGTTGCTATAAGAACTATGCACACCAACATACACATCCACCTTTTCTAACTCGATCAGCGATAACCAGACCGTGTCTTTGTCTGCCCTATATATACACAAGCACAACTCTCACTATTGTGAGTGTAAGGCATTGAGCAGACAGAGTGCGACGGAGGCATCTTTCGGAAGCTTCTAGAAAGACACCAAAGTAATTCACGCTCCAGCATTTTTCTGCCCCAGTAAACTTGGTCCCACGCACGCACGCACGCACACACACACACACACACACACACACACACACACACACACACACACACACACACACACACACACACACACACACACACACACCATGTGAAATAAGTACATGGCTTGTTTCTCCAACGCTAATTCCGTTATAGTTATTTGCACTTTGCCTGTGGGTGTCTGCCTACATGTAGACAACAACACCACTGGATTGTGCACACACATTACCTCAGAAAGTCATCACTGCACAAACCATAGTCTGGACACCACTATCACCTGAAAACACACACACATGCACTCTCACTCATGACACACACACAGGCCACACCCCGGGCCCAAACTTTAAACGCATGTTAAGTGGTTAAATGTTTGATGCAAATATGACATATTTAATCCATATTTAATTTAGCCGGGCTAAATAATAGAGAGAAATGTAGTAAACATGATGCTAACCCCAGGGGTCCAGGGGAACATGGGAGAACACAGTTAACACAGGAGGGAGAGAGAATGATTCTGACCTCGATTCATATCGTTCCTCCATCTTTCTGCATGGATCTGTTGGATGTCACACTGCCACAACCACTATCACAGTCACTGTCATACTGCGCCTTGTAATGCCCCTCAGAATCACTCTAGGCAGAATAGAATTGAAGAATACAATGGACCTTCATTTTCTCTATTAAAATTCTACCAACACCTCTCTCAGGCCCACACTGCACACACACACACACAGTCATACAACCCCCCCCCAGCCCCCGCCCCAGAGATAATTAATAATTGTGATCTAACTACCCCCCTATAAAGCTTGTGTTCCTGTACCCCATGCATCCCAGCACTACAGCTCAGTGAGAGTATGCAGCCCCCCAACCCACCCTACCCCACTCCACAAATGAATCATCACAACCACATCCATTACAAATATCTATCTACTGCCCATCTGCCCTTCAAGACTGTGGTTGGCCAACCCAAACCCTGCTGACTGCTACACCCCTCCCCAGGCAGTATTACTACAGTCCAGATGGGACCAGTAACGTTACCCTGCTGTACTGAAACCATTGTCCTGACATTACCTGAGGAGGGGTGTTCTCCTTTTGTTCCAATGATAGGCAGTAACAGAGGCAGGGGAGACAAATTCCCTTTGAAGTGACACTGAGGGAGGGGAAGAAGAGAGAGGGGGAGTCACTCTCCCCCTAGGGCCAGTCCTGTCCCATCTACAGTATGTCTGGATGTCCGTTTCTCCTCATCATGGGGTATGGTATGGGCGACAGGGAGTGAATGATAGGGGGCTAGAGGGGCAGAGCAGAGAGAGGAACACGGGGAAAAGAGGTAGACAGAGAGGCAAGGGGAGAATCAAGGAGGAACAGGGAGGAGGGGTCAGAGGTAGTAGAGAGGGAGGAGCCAGGCCTGTCAATCTGTCACTAACACACCCTGCCATTATTATTTCACATACTGCCTATAACACATGCTGCATACACTCTCTCTCCTTCTCATTCCCCTTTTCTCTCTCCCCTTCTCTCTCTCTCTCTCTTTTCCTCCCTCTCTCACTGGCCAACAGCATATGCTGCAATTTGACAGCGGGAGGGGCAGGCTGAGGTCATCAATTAAACATGCACTAGAACCCCCTCGTTAGTGGCCATGTCATAGAGTTAGGAGGTTGACAGATGAGAGGGGAGAGTGTGTGTGTCTGTGTGTCTGTGTGTGTGTGTGTGTGTCTGTGTGTGTGTGTGTGTGTGTGTGTGTGTGTGTGTGTGTGTGTGTGTGTGTTGGTGCGCATACATGTGAGTGTGTATATGATATGTGGGGAGAGATGTCCAATAAAAGGCTAAGTTTATTGAGGCCAAAAGGGGAACTATACAGATTGACACAGGGCCACAGCTCATTACAGTCTGAGCTGATCACAGGTGATTCCCATTAAACAGCACACTCTACTGGTCATCTCCAGAACTGCTGCTGAGGAGAGGGCTCTTCAGAGGAACAAAGATAAAAATATATTTACAAGCAACGCACATGGACACACAAATATAAAATAGCAAATCTTGGGAAGACACAACAAGATGTACTGTTTTCATTCCAAAAAGGTCTGTCCTGATGACTTGAACCATACATGAAGTCAGACATCATTACAGTGAATCTACAGCATGATTATCTAGAGGTCTATCTATCTCAGGCCT
This sequence comes from Oncorhynchus mykiss, assembly GCF_013265735.2. NCBI lineage: Eukaryota > Metazoa > Chordata > Actinopteri > Salmoniformes > Salmonidae > Oncorhynchus > Oncorhynchus mykiss. Next base: position 32,672,513 of record NC_048565.1, read on the forward strand.
GGGAAATTATTTTCCATGGAGGGCCACATTAGAATATATTTTTGACATCATAGGCCAGAATCATAATACAGGATTATACATCATGTGCATGACTGTGTTGGCAGATGTTACTTATTTTACTTTTTTAACATGCACAGAAATAAACCACATATATGTTCTCCTTTTGTAGGTATTTTCATTATTAAAAAGTACACTGTGCATTCAGCACCACGGACAGAACTCTTGTTAACGAGTACAAAAACACAAGAAAGAGAGAGAGCTCAACATTATATTTAAACTACTCAATCAGTGTGAGGAGTGAAGTCTCTGATAGGCATTGACTAGAGTAATGAAGTTAGGTAGAGTTTCTGATGTTGCTATGCACAGGATTGCTGAGAGGTGAGAGTCAGTAAGATATGATCTGTGCCTTGACTTGTTATATTTCATCACTGAAAATGTCTGTTCACATACATAGGTTGACCCAAACATTACAAACATCTTCTGAGCATGACTCCTAATCTTTGGAAAGTTTTGTTCATCGAGAGATGCATTGAACCTCGTCAGTTCTATGCATCTCATCAACGTCAACAGTAAAGAGGCGACTCCGGGATGCTGGCATTCTAGGCAGAGTTGCAAAGAAAAAGCCATATCTCAGACTGGCCAATAAAAAGAAAAGATTAAGATGGGCAAAAGAACACAGACACTGGACAGAGGAACTCTGCCTAGAAGGACAGCATCCCGGAGTCGCCTCTTCACTGTTGACGTTGAGACTGGTGTTTTGCAGGTACTATTTAATGAAGCTGCCAGTTGAGGACTTGTGAGGCGTCTGTTTCTCAAACTAGACACTCTAATGTACTTGTCCTCTTGCTCAGTTGTGCACCGTGGCCTCCCACTCCTCTTTCTATTCTGGTTAGAGCCAGTTTGCGCTGTTCTGTGAAGGGAGTAGTACACAGCGCTGTACGAGATCTTCAGTTTCTTGGCAATATCCTTCATTTCTCAGAACAAGAATAGACTGACATGTTTCAGAAGAAAGTTATTTGTTTCTGGTCATTTTGAGTCTATAATCGAACCCACAAATGCTGATGCTCCAGATACTCAACTAGTCTAAAGAAGGTCAGTTTTAATGTTTCTTTAATCAGTAACAGTTTTCAGCTGTGCTAACATAATTGCAAAAGGGTTTTCTAATGATCAATTAGCCTTTTAACATGATAAACTTAGCTAACACAACATGCCATTGGAACACAGGAGTGATGGTTGCTGATAATGGACCTCTGCACAGTTGTATAGATATTCCATACAAAATCAGCCGTTTCCAGCTACAATAGTCATTTACATCCTTAACAATGTCTACACTGTATTTCTGATCAAATTGATGTTTTTTTAATGGACAAAAAAGTGCTTTTCTTTCAAAAACAAGGACATTTCTAAGTGACCCTAAACTTTTGAACGGCAGCGTGTTTATTTATCTTTCATCTCTCTGTGTTTCATCATTTTCCTTCAATTCGCAAGAGGCTGAATGGATCTCACAGGAAAAAGCATCTGAGTGAGTGAAACAGTGCCCCGCAGACTCTCCACGTGTAGGCCATCTCTCTGATGATGTCTGGTTCAAACGAGTATGAGATGTCGCCTCCCATAGCAATGAAGGCAAAGGGAAGCCAGTGAGTATCTGGCCTTCCTAGACAAAAAAAATACATCAAAAATGTGCCAATCAGCATTGAGCTAAAATGAGCGAGCTCAACTGTTAATGGTCCTGGCGTTCATATCAAATCCCATTGAGAGCACACATCATTGACAGAAAAACTTGAGTTGCTGCATCTCCTTATGTTGTTGTCCTCCAGTGGCTGGCTAGCTAGCTAAAATTGTCCCTTTCCTAAATTAGCCATAGATGGAGATAGAGATTTGGACTTGTGGTTTTACTTAATTCTCTGTACTGGCCAATGATTACAATGGCGATTCTGATCTAACCATAAATTCAAGCATTGTTGTGCCCATGGCCTGAGAGGATGGAAGTTCAATATGTAGCTAGATGTAGAAGGCTAATGTTAACTAGCTAACGTTGCCCTTGAATGGACGTTAGGCTAGTGAGTTATAGCCAGGTAGCCTAGGACAACAAAAAATACTGCATGACAGTGATAGACCGTTTCGTCAATATAAAAGAGAGAAGGATGGCATTGGCGTTTCTCCACAGGTAGGGAGAGTCAACATATTTTTCTACTTGCACGAAAGCACACGCGCACACACACAAATCAGACCCATGGACAGCCACATCATATTTAGCTTACGTTGATTGGACTAAATTGTTTTTGTTATATATTTGTTGTCACTGCATCAGACTAAGCAGAGGTGATTTGATTGAAATGGTGCTGGAATAGTGACGGCAGCTCCTGTTTTCTTCATGACTTGCTGAAACTCTGTGGTTCTAAATCAATAGTTGTTTAGTGGTCCAAAAATGTGGGAAACATTCATTTGCTTGACCCTGCTGTAGGTCATGTAACCGTCTTACTGTACACGCAATATGCTTTGTGGAATTCACTGGACTATTTTTGTGATGAAATAAATGTGTGGTTTAATTTATTCTGCCACTGTGTCTTCTTACATATCACGGTGTCAAGGTATATGAACTAACAGGCTATAAAGCAAGCAACCCAATTATCACAACACATAGGATGTAATATGGGTTATATACACCGCTACTGACCACTATTATCTAGACCTGACCGGCACTATTTAGGCCTGACCGGTACCATCTAGGCATGACCAGTACTATCTAGGCCTGGCCACTACTGTCAAGGCCTGACCGGTACTATCTAGGCCTGACCAGTACTGTCTAGGCCTGACCGCTATTATCTAGGCCTGACCACTACTATCAAATCAAATAAAATTGTATTTGTTACATACACATGGTTAGCAGAAGTTAATGTGAGTGTAGCGAAATGCTTGTGCTTCTAGTTCCGACCATGCAATGTAGTAATCTAACAATTTCACAAGAACTACCTTATACACACAAGTGTAAAGGAATGAATAAGAATATGTGCATAAAGATATATGAATGAGCGATGGCCGAACAGCATAGGCAAGATGCAGTAGATGGTATAGACTACTGTATATACATATGAGATGAGTAATGTAGGGTATGTTAACATTATATAAAGTGGCATTGTTTAAAGTGGCTGGTGAAACATTTATTACATCCATTTTTCATTATTAAAGTGGCTGGAGATGAGTCAGTATGTTGGCAGCAGCCACTCAATGTTGGTTATGGCTGTTTAACAGTCTGATGGCCTTGAGATAGAAGCTGTTTTTCAGTCTCTCGGTCCCTGCTTTGATGCACCTGTACTGACCTCGCCTTCTGGATGATAGCGGGGTGAACAGGCAGTGGCTCGGGTGGTTGTTGTCCTTCATGATCTTTTTGGCCTTCCTGTGACATCGGGTGCTGTAGGTGTCCTGGAGGACAGGTAGTTTGCCCCCGGTGATGTGTTGTGCAGACCTCACTACCCTCTGGAGAGCCTTACAGTTGTGGGCGGAGTAGTTGCCGTATCAGGCGGTGATACAGCCCGACAGAATGCTCTCGATTGTGCATCTGTAAAAGTTTGTGAGTGTTTTTGGTGACAAGCCGAATTTCTTCAGCCTCCTGAGGTTGAAGAGGCGCTGTTGCGCCTTCTTCACCACGCTGTCTGTGTGGGTGGACCATTTCAGTTTGTCCGTGATGTGTACGCCGAGGAACTTAAAACTTTCTACCTTCCCTATTACTGCCCCGTCGATGTGGATAGGGGGGTGCTCCCTCTGCTGTTTCCTGAAGTCCACGATCATCTCCTTTGTTTGGTTGACATTGAGTTTGAGGTTATTTTCCTGACACTACACTCCGAGGGCCCTCACCTCCTCTCTGCAGGCCGTTTCATCGTTGTTGGTAATCAAGCCTACCACTCTAGTGTCATCTAGGCCTGACCTCTACTGTCTAGGCCTGGCCTCTTCTGTCTAGGCCTGACTGCTACTGTTTAGGCCTGACCGGCACTACCTAGGCCTGACCACTACTGTCTAGGCCTGACCACTACTATCTAGGCCTGACCTCTACTGTCTAGGCCTAACCTCTACTGTCTAGGCCTGACCTCTACTGTCTAGGCCTGACCTCTACTGTCTAGGCCTGCCCTCTACTGTCTAGACCTGACTGCTACTGTTTAGGCCTGACCGCTACTGTCTATGTCTGCCCTCAAAAAATATGATCTTTGTCCCCATGTGCAGTTGCAAACCGTAGTCTGGCTTTTTTTATGGTGGTTTTAGAGAAGTGGCTTCTTCCTTGCTGAGCGGCCTTTCAGGTTATGTCGATATAGGACTCATTTTACAGTGGATATGGATACTTTTGTATCTGTTTCCTCCAGCATCTTCACAAGGTCCTTTGCTGTTGTTCTGGGATTGATTTGCATTTTTGCACCAAAGTACATTCATCTCTAGGAGACAGAACGTGTCTCCTTCCTGAGCGGTATGACGGCTGCATGGTCCCATGGTGTTGATACTTGTGTACTATTGTTTGTACAGATGAACGTGGTACCTTCAGGCGTTTGGAAATTTTTCACAAGGATGAACCAGACTTGTGGAGGTCTACAGTTTTTTTTTCCTGAGGTCTTGGCTGATTTCTTTATATTTTTCCATGATGTCAAGTAAAGAGGCACTGAGTTTGAAGGTAGGCCTTGAAATACATCCACAGGTACACCTCCATTTGACTCACATTATGTCAATTAGCCTATCAGAAGCTTCTAAAGCCATGACATTATTTTCTAGAGTTTTCCAAGCTGTTTAAAGGCACAGTTAACAACTTAGTGTATGTAAACTTCTGACCCACTGGAATTGTGATACAGTGAATTATAAGTGAAATAATCTGTCTGTAAACAATTGTTGGAAAAATGACTTGTGTCATGCACAAAGTAGATGTCCTAACTGACTTGCCAAAACTATAATTTGTTCAAAAGAAATTTGTGGAGTGGTTGAAAAACTAGTTTTAATGACTCCAACCTAAGTGTATGTAAACTTCCGAATTCAACTGTATGTCCATCTGTCTGATGTGTAGTTGTGCAGCTCTCACAGATGTGTGTAGATGTATGGGTAAACGTAGAGGGTAGTGGTAGGGTGTGTGCATGTGTGTGTGTGTGTGTGTGTGTGTGTGTGTGTGTGTGCGTGTGTGCGTGCGTGAGTGCGTGCGTGCGTGAGTGAGTGAGAGAGAACTGTTCAGGATCTGTGTGAGCTCAATTTCTCCTTTGTACCCTTGGGCAGCAGTGTATGTAAATCATGAATTAGTCATTTGTGCACTTAAGCATAAAAACTGCAGCTGCAAATGCAGTGTATGCTAATATCACACACACACAGGATTACAATAACTGAACACTGAGAGAGGAAAAGGTGCACTGCAAATACACTACTTTGTGTGTGTGTACGTGCATGTAACCAACTTGATCTCACTACATCAACATTGTCCAAACCAGAGAAATGTTATTCTCTGATGCGCAAATCAACTGATACTTACATGCACGTTTAGCAACCCCCTAGCAAAAAATGTATCTTATTGCTCTTGCTGCCTTTCCCCTGTGTCAGGGCAGTGTCACCAGATGCAAAGATCAAAGGAAAATGGACCACAAAAGAATGATCAACTGTTATGCCTCTTAAAACTGTTCGGAGATATTCCAAGTACTTCAAATGTGTTATATTTAACAGTGTCTGCTCGGAAGAAAAATAACCTAAAATAACGTTGATCTGCAGTTAGAATTCTAACAATCCCTTCATTTTCTTGGAGATGCTACCATCTCTGCATGGGCAGACAGATGGTGAAATGTATGGATTCATAGCCATGGGGCCCCCTGATGTGTCTAACCCCCCGCCCCCCCCCCCCCCCCCCCCCCCCCCCCCCCCCATCATACCTACACCTCTCTCTTCCACTGGCCCCAGGACAGTGCTGACACCAGACCAGCTAGGGGTCAACCAATCAAATTTCACGAGGCATAGATACAGAGTGAAGAGTTGAAGAGCTGTAGGGGAAAGGGGGAGGGAGGAGAGAGGTAGAGGAGAGGATTTCATGAGGGTGAAAGAGAGTAGAGGGATGGGTGATGGGGTGAGGGAGGAATAGAGTAATGGGAGACGTTGTGAGGAGAGCGATGAGAGAGGGTGACGGACAGGAAGGCAGAGAGAGAGTTGAAGATTTGATGAGGAAGGTATGGAGACAGGGAGGATGAGAATGGGTGATTGGTGGAAGGTTGAGTGGAGGTAGGAAAGGATGGGTAATGGGAGGAAGAGAAGAGAGGATTGAGTCAAAAGGGGTTGAAGAAAGAAGATAAGGGATGAACAGAAAATGAGGTGAGTGGGAGAGATAAGCTGCTTTCCTATGCAAGGTATAATTCTCTTTCTGCAGGTGTGTGTGTGCGTGTGTGTGCGTGTGTGTGTGCGTGTGTGTGTGTGCGTGCATGCGTGCGTGCGTGTGCACGTGCGTGTGTGTGCGTGTGTGTGTGCGTGTGTGGGTGTGTGTGTGTGTAAGTAATAGCCTGTCCAGGCTATGTAGATCGTGAGACAGGGTGGTGTGTGACACCTGCTCTATTGGAGAGGTGACCCACCGGTGACAACACTAATCCACTACTTGTTACAACCGTGTGTGTGTATTTATGCATCGTCCAGATGCATGCCAAGGGAGGACTTTAAATCATTTCCCCCAGCTTCCCCCACCAACCCTACCCCCCACACAACCTGACCCCCCCCCACACACAACACACACACATACACACTCACTGAAAATAATATAAAGCCCTAGAACTGATGGCAGCCAATGAAGCAGAAAATTAGGTCACTGTGTTTCCATGACAACCTCTAACATTATGTTTTTCATTGGTTCACTCATTCTGTTGTTCTGTGGCACACACAAGCCCAGTAGAGATCAGAGATTGTTTGCTTGTGCAACCTGCAGTGCCATACTGTTTCAATAACAGGCCCAGGACAGATCAGAGACACATAGTGGCAGCATCAAACAGGTACAGAGGGTCAGTCAGTCTACATGGCCTCCTACAGCTCACTGACATCACCACCACATGACTATCTGCTGGTTCTCTCTTTTGCCTGGCACTTGGTTCCCTAAAATAATTCTAAATCAAATGCTGATTTGAAAGGAAGAAAAACCAGCAGACACCAAGGCCCCCTAGGACCAGAGATGTCTGTCCCTGCCCCAGACCCTAAAACATAATAACAAATTAGATCATAGATGACCGCCCCCACCTGCCAATCCCCCCTGGTCTGTCTGAGAGCAGTAGTGACAGCTGGGAGACAGAGTATCCTGGCTCTGCCTTCAATATGGCCGCCTGTCATTTGCTCTCTGTCCGCTCTAGCCTTTACCTGCTGCCAGTGTGTGTGTGTGTGTGTGTGTGTGTGTGTGTGTGTGTGTGTGTGTGTGTCTGTGTGTGTGTGTCTGTGTGTGTGTGTGTTTGTCGAGGGAGTCCACCTCTCACCTCTCTTGTAAGGCCAGACCTCTCTAGATACGCCTTTCTCTCTTAATTATATTCAAGCAGGCAGCGAGGCAGGCAGCTCTATGGGGTCCTGGCCTGACCACCTCCCTCTCTATTCTTCTTTCACCTCATTTTCTCTCTCTGTTCTCTTCCTTCTCTTCTTTTAACCTGAACCATCCTGACTGCTGTCTGCCCTCTAATGAACCAGGTGGAGGGATGGAGGAAGAGAGGGAGGGGGATGAGGAGAGGGATGGAGATAGGGAGGAGGATAGGAGTGAGAAAAGAGGAGGCGAGAGGGAGAGAGTAGGGGGGGCGCAATAAACATGATGCTTGAGGCCAGCCTGCTATATGGGCTGCCTAGGAAAGTCATTTTGACTGCTGGAGGCTGTGTGTGTGTGTGTGTGTGTGTGTGTGTGTGTGTGTGTGTGTGTGTGTGTGTGTGTGTGTGTGTGTGTGTGTGTGTGTGTGTGTGTGTGTGTGTGTGTGTGTGTGTGTGTGTGTGTGCGTCCGTCCATGCATGCGTGTGTCTTCCAGCCCTTGGCCGTTCCTATAATGGCTCAATCTGTTAGTATAAACACAGACAGCTGGACACCAGATACACATACAGTACATGTTCACACACACACACACACACACACACACACACACACACACACACACACACACACACACACACACACACACACACACACACGTTCTCTTTAGTAAGGACTAGTAAGCTGTTGCGTTTCGTACTATTCTACTGACCTACATGCATACATTACACACTACTGATGATACCACAAGGGACAGAGATGGTGTGTGTGTTTGTGTTTGTGTGTGACATTCTTATCTCTGCATAGCTATATAACTAGACAAAGAGGCATGCAAGTACAGTCCAGTGATGCTTGTTTTATTCAAATGTTATGCTTGACTGACCATAATTACTACCATGGCTATTGAATGTACAAAAGAGAGAGAGGTAGAGTGAGATAGAAGGAGGGAGAGAGAAAGGGAGAGAGAAAAATAATCAAGGGAACAGAAATCAGAGATTGGGAGACATGATAGACAAAGTGAGAGAAAGAAAAAGGAGAGAGATAACAGTGCCACTGGTAATTGCGGTCTCAGAAAGAGTTTAGCTCTATAGGCTCGAACACACCGATAGCGTTTGCCTGTCAAGAGTACTTGCGAACCGAGTGCAAATCAATTTTACATGTCTGCAGTCAGACGTCAACAGCGCTGAACGATCGGTAGAAGAATGGGAGATCCATTCAGTGTGCAACCCTTTAGGCTTGGGAATGGCTATACTGTCTCTACTCTCTCTACCAACCCCAACTCCCACCAGTCTCTTTAACACCGTTTAGTGTTTAAAGTAACATATATCGAGTTGAAGTGTACCAATCAGAATTGGAAAGACTCTCTTTCCATGTGTTCATATGTGAGTAACCTGACACAAACCCATTCAAATGTACAGTATACTGTTTGAAACACTGACCTTCTTTTAGCAGACAACTGTCATTATGTCTGACACTCTAGTCAATGAAATCCATGGAACTCCCCTTGGCTGTTTGGTTTGGCTTGGCATGGCTGGGATTGATATGGAGATGGCACTGATACATTAGGGCTGGGTGGAGGGGGTGGCACACACAAAGACAGACGGCTACGGTTGACTATGTGCCAAGTCTCTCTGGCCAATGTTATCCCCCAAACCACTCCTAGCCCTCCTAGCCACCCAATAACTCTCCACTTGGCTCAGATCACAGAAAGATCTGGAAAAACCTATTACAGAGATCAGATGGACTGCCAAAACAGAAAGAGTGAGTGAGAGAGAGAGAATGAGAGAAAGGGAGAGAGCGGGTAGAGAGAGAGAGAGACAGTCTGGAACCATTGATGTAGGGGGATTGATGGAGGAGAATAAAGGGGAATGAGATGAGAGGAGAGGGGGACGAGTGTTACAGTGTGTGAAAACCCTGATTGGACAAACCCCTTCAAAATTGGTTTGTAACTCACTGGTCGTGAATTTAAGTGTGAACATGTTGAGTGGAGAGGATTAGATCAGACTCACTCTACCACACACACACACGCACACGCATGCACACACACACACACACACACACACACACACACACACACACACACACACACACACACACACACACACACACACACACACACACACACACACACACACACACACACACACACACACACACACACAGAGATGTGCGTACATGGGGTTGGAACTCACTGTGCTCACTGTGTTCATTTTATAGTCTAAGAAGTCCATGAAAATAATATTTGTCCTCACTTGATGTTCTGAGGTTTTCAAGCAAGAGACAACATGCTGCAACCAGCTTGACTTTGTTACACACTCAACAGTTTATAGCCAACAGCTTGGATTTACACCTTCACCACTCTGTGTGGCTGGGGAACACTGTTAACATATTGGAGAGTAGAGGGGTGGTGTGTGTGTGTATATGTGTGTGGGGGGGGGGGCACAGGGGAGAGAGGGGTGAGGGGAGGGAGAGAGGGGGTGAGGGGAGGGAGAGAAGGCTGTAGAGATGTGAAGGGAAGGGGGATTCTGTCTAAATTACCAACTCTCCACTCCCAGGAGATATTAGAACTACACAGTCCTTCAGCCCACTGTATAACTGGGATTTTGTGTGTGTGTGTGTGTGTGTGTGGGGGGGGGGGGGGGGGGGGGGGGGGTGAGAGAGAGAGGACTATTCAGTGCATATCTTACTGAACAATGGACATTAATCACCACTGCACTGTAACGGACAAACAGAGAGCAACATTTCACCTCCCATCCCTGATGATAATAGTAGAATGCTATTTTATCTGGTCATAGCAGCAGCAGCAACAACATATACAGCACTGCCCTTCCCCATCTCTATTGTATACTATGATGTTTACTCACACCACACTCATACATACACAGGGTATCTACAAATGTTATGCTCAGCCAGGTTACCTGTGATACAAGTCAGTATTCCACATCCATCCATGTCTGAGTACGTCGGGAGATGAAGTGGAAACTGGGCACTAAGGGCAACAGTGAGCGCTGTTACCTTCAAGTAGGTTTCAGTTTTGCTAGGACATTGTGGATGGTGAATTGGTGTAACCGTCTGCCTTTGATTCTGAAGGTTGCAAGTTCAAATCCAGCGATCCAAAGTTGTTTTTGGAGATTTGTGTTTTAAGCCAATCCCAAACCTTAACCGTTCAAAATTAAACGTTTTATGTATATATTTTTTACCCCCTTTTTCTCCCCATATCCAGTAGGTAGTTATGATCTTGTCTCATCCCTGCAACTCCCCTACGGACTTGGGAGAGGCAAAGGTCGAGAGCCGTGTGTCCTCCGAAACACGACCCTGCCAAGCCGCACTGCTTCTTGACACACTGTTTGCACCAATGTGTCGGAGGAAACACCATCCAACTGACGACCGAGGTCAGCTTGCAGATGCCCGGCCAGCCACAATGAGACAAGTAAATCCCGAGACAAGTAAATCCCGGCTGGTCAAACCCTCCCCTAACCCGGACAATGCTGGGACAATTCTACACCGCCGCATGGGTCTCCCGGTCATGTGACACAGCCTGGGATCGAACCCAAGGCTGTAGTGACACCTCAGCAATGCAGTCACACTGCAATGCAGTGCCTTACAGCGTTTTTTAGAAACATGGATGAACGTCTAATTCTGACAGGAGATTGTGAGACCTGGTAGGTTATGCTATATGCAAAGCATATTGGTTCACTGATAATAAAACACATACACACCCTCTATCTTTATTTTAATCTATCTCCCTCTCTCACTTTGCATGGAACAAATGGAACAGTAGAGAGACTCTGTATGAAACAAATGGAACAGTAGAGAGACTGTATGGAACAAATGGAACAATAGAGAGACTCTGTATGGAACAAATGGAACAGTAGAGAGACTCTGTATGGAAGAAATGGAACAGTAGAGAGATAGGAACTGCTATGATTGAAACACACACACACAGCATGTAAACCTGAATTCTCACAGCAGTATGACTCCTCTCTTCAACATTCTGCCCATCGCCCCTAGCAACGGCGGCAATCATTAACTTTCCCTCTGACTTCCATCATCACCACGGTGACAGCAGCATGAGAACCCAAATTGTTAAGGCAACCAAACCCTGTAAACAAAATTTCCAAGTTCATCATCACCATAGTGGTGCGGAGTGGTGCCAGGAAAATATTCTCTCCTTCAACTTCAACAAAATGAAGGAGCTGATCGTGGACTTCAGCAGAGAGAGCACGCCCACATCCACATCGACGGGGTCACAGTGAAGAGGGTGAAAACATTCAACCTGAAATGGTACATTAACACAGACAGTGTGGTGAAAGGGCAACCTCAGGAGGCTGAAGAAATTCGGCTTGGCCCCTAACTCCCACAAAAACTTCTGCAGATGCACCATCGAGAGCATCCTGTCGGGCTGTATCACTGCCTGGCACAGCAATTGCATCGTGCACAACCGCAGTACTCTCCAGAGGGTGGTGTGGTTAGGCCCATGCCCTCTAGGGTATCTACAGCACACAGTGTCACAGGAAGGCAAAGAAGATCATCAAGGACCTCAGCCACCAGAACCACACGCTTGTTTACCCCGCTACCATCTACAAGGTGGCGACGGTACAGGTACATCAAGGCTGGGACTGAGAGACTGAGAAACAGCTTCTATCTTCACATCATCAGACTGTTAAATAGTTAAAGCCTGCTACCACCTGGTACTCTACCCTACCCCTTAGAGACTGCTGCCCCATGTGTATAGTCATTGAACACTGGTCACTTTAATCACGTTTACATTTTTACTCACTGTTCTTGCCACAATGAGAACTTGGTCTTTTACTAAATTGGGCTATCTTTTATATACCACCCCTACGTTGTCACAACTGATTGGTTCAAATGCATTAAGAAGGAATGAAATTCCACAAATTAACTTTTAACAAGTCCCACTTGTTAATTGAAATGCATTCTAGGTGACTACCTCATGAAGCTAGTTGAGAGAATGCCAAGAGTGTGCAAAGCTGTCATCAAGGCAAAGGGTGGCTACTTTGAAGAATTTCAAATATAAACTATATTTTGATTTGTTTAACACTATTTTGGTTACTACATGATTCCATATGTGTTATTTCATAGTTTTGATGTCTTCACTACTATTCTACAATGTAGAACATAGTAAAAAAAAAAAAAAAAAAAAAACTTGAATGAGTAGGTGTGTCCAAACCTTTGACTGGTATTGTACATATAGAGTGGGTAAAAATATATATACTTTATACAGCATATATATAGTTATTCGTGACTTTTGTTTTGGGGATTTGTCTGTATTGGTAGGTATTACAGCACTGTTGGAGCTAGAAACATAAGCATTTTGCTGCACCTACGATAGCATCTGCAAATATGTGTACTCTACCAATAACATCTGATTTGCTTTGATTTAGTAAAATTAGCCCGGGTAACTAACACGCACGCGCGCGCACACGCACGCACGCACGCACGCACGCACACACACACACACACACACACACACACACACACACACACACACACACACACACACACACACACACACACACACCTACCCTGGTCCTCATGGGAGAGAGCAGTCCTTCCATGTCAGATCCTGGTAGTCAGTATATTATATTCCAGATGTATAGATCCTTTTAGGAACGTTGTTAGGGATGATGTCTCATCCTCATCATTCCCAGTATTTCCACTACAACGCTCTCGATTCGACCCGAGACCAGAGGAGACTGGGAGAAGAGTGTGAGTCCTCTCTCGCTGGCGCGCACGCGCACACAGACACAGAGGGGCGCATAGGAGGAAAGGACAAACTCGCTGTGTGTCGCTCTTCACAGCAGCTTCTGTGTGCAGTGACGTGTAAGATCTCTCTCTCTATGTCTCTCTTTCTCTGTCTCTCTATGTCTCTCTGTCTTTCTCTCTCTCTCTGTCTCTCTGTCTTTCTCTCTCTCTCTGTCTCTCTGTCTTTCTCTCTCTCTCTGTCTCTCTGTCTTTCTCTCTCTCTCTCTCTATGTCTCTCTGTCTTTCTCTCTCTCTCTATGTCTCTCTGTCTTTCTCTCTCTCTCTGTCTCTCTATGTCTCTCTGTCTTTCTCTCTCTATCTGTCTATCTGTCTTTCTCTCTCTCTCTGTCTCTCTGTCTTTCTCTCTCTCTCTATGTCTCTCTGTCTTTCTCTCTCTCTCTGTCTCTCTATGTCTCTCTGTCTTTCTCTCTCTATCTGTCTATCTGTCTTTCTCTCTCTCTCTATGTCTCTCTGTCTTTCTCTCTCTCTCTATGTCTCTCTGTCTTTCTCTCTCTCTCTGTCTCTCTGTCTTTCTCTCTCACCCCTCCCTCCCTCTCTCACTCTCTTGTTCTCTTGCCCTTTTCCCTCCTACTAATTTCTATCTCCCTATTGCTACCCTTGCCTCCCTCGTTCTCTCCCGCTCTGACCCTTGGCTGGGGTCATGGTGTGTGTGTGTGTGATTGAGTGTGTGTGTGTAAGGTTCAAGGGGTGTCTTCTCCAGGGCTTGATTGTTCCACCAGACAATAGAAGCTCCTAAATGCCTAGCAACCTGATCTACCTCTATTCTCTTACAATATTGGGGGTGATTCACACACACGCACACACACGGGCATATACCCTAGGGATGCACCAACATGAAATGCATCCTTACATTATAGGGGCATTCCATTCCGGAGTTCTGCTGGGAATTGCACAAAACTAGCAATCTCACAGATCAAAATGCCACCTACCTACTGAATTTAAAAATATGTATTTTTAATCCCTTGACTTCCAACCATACGTGGCACACACACAAATGTGCCACCAGCGCCTCCCTTTATTTTAAAGGGTTTTGGGGGTTCAGCCAAGCTTGACAGCTAGCTTACTAGCTTAAGTTATGCTAATGTCTATGTGAAAAGATAGTTGATTCCTAATTTTATAGCCGGCTATTTGCCAGCAATGTACAATCATCTACACGCCACAACTAACAACAATAAAGCAAAATGGCTTACTTATAACTTGAGCATAAATATCTAGCCTCCCCATAGACCCCTAGCTATGTAGTTTGTGGCAGAAGTGCTAACGGAACCTGGCCATTTGCAAGGTATTATGGAATCAGTCAATATAAAATACTGTATACCCCTTTTAAGTTATACACTGAGGAAATCACTATAACCAGCCAACCAGCCACCCAGCTCTGTCCTGGATATCATGAGTGGGTGCTTAATGGAGAGTGTGTACGTGAGTGTGTGTGTGTGTGTTTGAGTATGTGTGTCCGTGCATGTGCGTGTCTGTAGAATGGACCAACAGGGTGAAGCCTCACCTCTGCTCTCCGAGCGGCATCTCGGTGTTACCATGGCAACAGCATTCGTCACCGACGAGAGAGAGCGAACAACTGAGACCATTAGAAGAGACAACCTCTGAATCAGGGACCACAGTACTGAACAACATGCTAAGTGCCACTCCTATCTTATTTATTTCAAGTGTCAAAGATAGGATCAGTCCTAATGTGCCATTACAGAAGCAAATCCTAATGTTAGGACACTATTTAGGACCTGTAATCTGCTAACCTCAATAGTGTGCTCACCCTCTAACCACACTACTGCTGTTCAATACCTGTACTAGCTCCAACATGACAGTGATGAGATCATGAGAGACAGTCCCGTAGTACTAAAGAGTATAAGGAGATGAATTTGCAGGATGTCTTTGGCCTGTATTCTCTCTGACCTAGTTACAGCACTAGGAATTCAATTAAACCCTCTGGAATTACCATAGAAGATCCTCTCATTAACACACGTACCCACCCACACACACACACACACCAAAATGAATTACCACAGAGGTATAGCCATTAGTATCACACTGTGCTATTTAACTCAAGGTTAAAGTATGTCCTTACTATAGCCTAGATATCAATTAATAACACATTGTGATCTGAAATTAACCTACACCCTGTCATTCATGACTGTATGGATTTAACATTATGTCACTAACTGATATTAGTAGTAATGTAGAGCTAGCTATGCCAGGTGTCCAGGAGTGGGATGAAGTAATGTATGTCTGTCTCTCTCTGTGTGTCTCTGTGTGTGTGTGTGTGTGTGTGTGTGTGTGTGTGTGTGTGTGTGTGTGTGTGTGTGTGTGTGTGTGTGTGTGTGTGTGTGTGTGTGTGTGTGTGTGTGTGTGTGTGTGTGCGTGCGTGCGTGCGTGCGTGCGTGCGTGCGTGCGTGCGTGCGTGCGTGCGTGCGTGCGTGTGTGTGTGTGTGTGCTTGCGTGGTATGTCCATGTGGGAGTGTCTGCATCTCTACCTCTACAATTACCACTGGTGACTGCGGGACTAGTAATTGATTCGTGCCGACAACCAGGCAATTTACTGCGACGCTGATACACCATCGATTTACCACTGTGACTGGATGACACAGACATCCCTGCACAACAACGCACAGAGACGATCAATTCTCAATTTCACCAATACCAGTTAGGAAAATATACCTAAAATATATCTTAAATATAACTCCAAAATGAAGCCCATCCAAAACTAAGTCTACATTCTTTCAACACATCTCTAAACCTCGTATTTAACAGTACATAACTCAAAAACCCAATTCAACGACTCATCTAGTCTCTCCAGTCCTCTAGAGGTAAAGCAGGGTTGTATACAGAGTATAAATCCAATATGGAAGGATAATGGAGAAGAGATAATTGACTGGATGTGTTCTCTCTCTATATATATATACCCTATTTCCCTTATCCCCTGCTCCCACTGCAATTCCCCTATTAATTCTACGAACACTTTCTCTGTCACCCCCTTTCTCTCACTCTTCCTCGCCCACTCTCTTCTCTTCCTCTCTGTATCTTCTATCTCTCTCATTGTTTCTTATTGTTTTGCCCCATGTCTCAGTCTCCTGCTCTTTAAATCTCCATCTTTCCAATCACAATTTTCTCTAATTCAATCTACATTTCCACCTGACCACCCTCTCAAGGTTCGTTGAGTGGTTGGTGCTATCGTCTGTGGACCATCTGTGATGTCCCTGGGTTGACTCATAAGGATTATGTGTCATACGTCTTGATGTAGTATTCTGCTTGTGTGTTTGCACATGCATGCCTGACACCTACAGAAAGGAATTCAGCTGCTCAGAATTACTTCCAGACTTAACAGTGTCATGACGTTGCCCTGTTGGGTGAGGTTTATGACCCCCCCCCCCCCCCCCCCCATAAATACCTTTCCCCGTTTCTCTCCCCTCTACAGCATGGACTATTGGAAAGCCCTGTGTTACCACAGAGAGAGTATGGTAACATCAAAAGGTTAAGGAATGAAACAATATTTCCCTTTCTCAACCAGTTGAAAGTGTCGGTTGGTACTTAAAGAATATGATGTCAGATCAGTTGGACATTATATCTCATGATAGGATGACATAAATTGTATCTTTGAAAGTCTAGACATTCTAGTTATCAGATTCACATGGAATTGTTCTGCAATTTATTTGTGAAAAGATTACAATTAATTTTAGCTTCTAAATTGGATAATTATTTATTTTTTTCATAAGAAAACTATGCTCACTCAGTGGCCACGCTCAAGTGAACAGACATTGGTTATGAAACATGCCCTTCTCTCCCCCAAATCAAAAGCCCGTTGACAGAAGACAAATTTAGTTCCCGATGACGTGAGGACTGCTGTCCATACATTTAAGCTAATTTCAACTACAACCTAACGAAATTAACATTTAGTTCCTGATGACGTGAGGACTGCTGTCCATACATTTAAGCTAATTTCAACTACAACCTAATGAAATTAACATTTAGTTCCTGATGACGTGAGGACTGCTGTCCATACATTTAAGCTAATTTCAACTACAACCTAATGAAATTAACATTTAGTTCCTGATGACGTGAGGACTGGTGTCCATACCTTTATTAAAATGGCTCATTTCAACGTGGAGGTGACGATCACCACGTTGGAATAGTGAATTTCGACTAGACCAGCCAGAATACAGCATGAGCTGATTATGGCAACTTGGTATGAACTTTGAACGATTATTCACTAAATAAGTGATACATTCTAGATGTCGAGTTATCAGCTGCAGCTGTAAACATACGTGGCCTAGGAAAGGACAGACAATCTCAGAAGAATGACAGGGTACTTTAACGTATCCGCTCTACAACACTACTACCAGAAAGATTATTCAAAGGACAATGGTGATCTCTGCTGGGTAAACCAGTCTTCTATCTTCGACCCATCTACCGAAGCGCAGCTCAGAATAAATATTATATCTTCCATTTTCCTTTTCCAAATGGGCGGTTACTAGAACGCATAAGATTCTGTATTGACGGTAGCATAGCTTCTCAAGGTCTGGTAGACCCAATCCCTTTTTCCCTCAGTCTTCCCGCTCTTTCATTAAAACCCAACCCCCTTCCTCATATCAGGTTAGCACAAAAACAAATCAAATTAATTTATATAGCCCTTTGTACATCAGCTGAAATCTCAAAGTGCTATACAGAAACACAGCCTAAAACCCCAAACAGCAAGCAATGCAGGTGTAGAAGCATGGTGGCTAGGAAAAACTCCCTAGAAAGGCAAAAACCTAGGAAGAAATCTAGAGAGGAACCAGGCTACGAGGGGTGGCCAGTCCTCTTCTGGCTGTGCCGGGTGGAGATTATAACAGAACATGGCCAAGATGTGCAAATGTTCATAAATGACCAGCTTGGTCTAATAATAATAATCACAGTAGTTGTCGAGGGTGCAGCAAATCAGCACCCCAATAGGGGCTTTTCATTTTTTAAAATTTTATTTCACCTTTATTTAACCAGGTAGGCTAGTTGAGAACAAGTTCTCATTTACAACTGCGACCTGGCCAAGATAAGGCATAGCAGTGTGAACAGACAACACAGAGTTACACATGGAGTAAACAATTAACAAGTCAATAACACAGTAGAAAAAAGGGGAGTCTATATATACATTGTGTGCAAAAGGCATGAGAAGGTAGGCAAATAATTACAATTATGCAGATTAACACTGGAGTGATAAATGATCAGATGGTTATGTACAGGTAGAGATATTGGTGTGCAAAAGAGCAGAAAAATAAAAATAAATAAATAAAAACAGTATGGGGATGAGGTAGGTGAAAATGGGTGGGCTATTTACCAATAGACTATGTACAGCTGCAGCGATCGGTTAGCTGCTCAGATAGCAGATGTTTGAAGTTGGTGAGGGAGATAAAAGTCTCCAACTTCAGCGATTTTTGCAATTCGTTCCAGTCACAGGCAGCAGAGAACTGGAACGAAAGGCGGCCAAATGAGGTGTTGGCTTTAGGGATGATCAGTGAGATACACCTGCTGGAGCGCGTGCTACGGATGGGTGTTGCCATCGTAACCAGTGAACTGAGATTCATGACATGATTAGTAATTGATGTGTGATCTACCCTGTGTATATATATGTCATTCTGTGTGATTATTTTGGTATTTAGTAAATAAATAATTAAGCCAATTTGTGTATTGCTGATTCAACTTATTAGCTAGGGTTTGGGCAGATAACCAAGTACTTACGACAATCAGAATGAGACCAATCGAGGTGACGATTAATAATGGACTACTATTGATATAAAATATTTTCTGATCTTTAAAAGAGTGGATTCGGGAGATAACCGTGGTTCCGTGTCTTATAATTTAATCAGTCAGAGACACGACAACAGGTAACTGGACTACAAGCACACACATACACACGCACACACACAGATTTCTAGAATATGTAAATAACTTTATCTTGAAGCTAACGACCATATCATTATGCAGACTAATTTAAATCTGGATTCATATTAATAACATGATTTCAGGGGAAAAGCAAATTTGACCACATTATTCCCAGGCCAGGCACCACCATGGAATATAATTACTATGCGGTCCACAACACAATCACCCAGAGAGACTAGCCAATTCACACAACCAACCTAGTCCATCAGACCATGTGATTACAGTGCCTTGCGAAAGTATTCGGCCCCCTTGAACTTTGCGACCTTTTGCCACATTTCAGGCTTCAAACATAAAGATATAAAACTGTATTTTTTTGTGAAGAATCAACAACAAGTGGGACACAATCATGATGTGGAACGACATTTATTGGATATTTCAAACTTTTTTAACAAATCAAAAGCTGAAAAATTGGGCGTGCAAAATTATTCAGCCCCTTTACTTTCAGTGCAGCAAACTCTCTCCAGAAGTTCAGTGAGGATCTCTGAATGATCCAATGTTGACCTAATTGACTAATGATGATAAATACAATCCACCTGTGTGTAATCAAGTCTCCGTATAAATGCACCTGCACTGTGATAGTCTCAGAGGTCCGTTAAAATCGCAGAGAGCATCATGAAGAACAAGGAACACACCAGGCAGGTCCGAGATACTGTTGTGAAGAAGTTTAAAGCCGGATTTGGATACAAAAAGATTTCCCAAGCTTTAAACATCCCAAGGAGCACTGTGCAAGCGATAATATTGAAATGGAAGGAGTATCAGACCACTGCAAATCTACCAAGACCTGGCCGTCCCTCTAAACTTTCAGCTCATACAAGGAGAAGACTGATCAGAGATGCAGCCAAGAGGCCCATGATCACTCTGGATGAACTGCAGAGATCTACAGCTGAGGTGGGAGACTCTGTCCATAGGACAACAATCAGTCGTATATTGCACAAATCTGGCCTTTATGGAAGAGTGGCAAGAAGAAAGCCATTTCTTAAAGATATCCATAAAAAGTGTTGTTTAAAGTTTGCCACAAGCCACCTGGGAGACACACCAAACATGTGGAAGAAGGTGCTCTGGTCAGATGAAACCAAAATTGAACTTTTTGGCAACAATGCAAAACGTTATGTTTGGCGTAAAAGCAACACAGCTCATCACCCTGAACACACCATGCCCACTGTCAAACATGGTGGTTGCAGCATCATGGTTTGGGCCTGCTTTTCTTCAGCAGGGACAGGGAAGATGGTTAAAATTGATGGGAAGATGGATGGAGCCAAATACAGGACCATTCTGGAAGAAAACCTGATGGAGTCTGCAAAAGACCTGAGACTGGGACGGAGATTTGTCTTCCAACAAGACAATGATCCAAAACATAAAGCAAAATCTACAATGGAATGGTTCAAAAATAAACATATCCAGGTGTTAGAATGGCCAAGTCAAAGTCCAGACCTGAATCCAATCGAGAATCCGTGGAAAGAACTGAAAATTGCTGTTCACAAATGCTCTCCATCCAACCTCACTGAGCTCGAGCTGTTTTGCAAGGAGGAATGGGAAAAAATGTCAGTCTCTCGATGTGCAAAACTGATAGAGACATACCCCAAGCGACTTACAGCTGTAATCGCAGCAAAAGGTGGCGCTACAAAGTATTAACTTAAGGGGGCTGAATAATTTTGCACGCCCAATTTTTCAGTTTTTGATTTGTTAAAAACGTTTGAAATATCCAATAAATGTCGTTCCACTTCATGATTGTGTCCCACTTGTTGTTGATTCTTCACAAAAAAATACAGTTTTATATCTTTATGTTTGAAGCCTGAAATGTGGCAAAAGGTCGCAAAGTTCAAGGGGGCCGAATACTTTCGCAAGGCACTGTACCACACACACACACACACACACACACACACACACACACACACACACACACACACACACACACACACACACACACACACACACACACACACACACACAGTCCTACCCCTCCATTCCCACACACTCATTGGTAGTGTATATAATTGAATAAGAGCTGTGTTATAGCAGCAGCAGTTCCAGTGCGGAGAAGGTGAGAAGAGAATCTTCACAACCTGCTACTAACATCTCATTATACTGCTGACCCCTGACCGTGTGTGTGTGTGTGTGTCAGCCATGTTGGCTCAATAAACCCCAGGGTCCACAGTTTCCTGCTGCTCACTTATTAAACCTGACGGGATGGATACCACACAATCTTAGGCCTGATAATGTGCGTGTGTGTATTTATTTGTATTTATACATGCATGCTTCTGTTTACTGATAAAGTATGAGAAAACACAGGTGAAATGGTCATTCCAGTCAGCCAATGCAGTTGCACTGCCTGCAATGTTACAAACATAACATTGCAGTTTAATGGTGAAAAATATCCCAAGAAGCAATGAGCATAGTAACATGGTTTTAAAATAAATGTAATTTATATAAATATAAGAGGCAGTTTTATTAGAAATTGGATTTCTGCTGTAAATGCATATTAATGTAATTGTACAGCCATAAGCAAAGCTATAGGCACAATAATGCATGTGTAAAGGTGCATGTGTGGGGTGGCAGTTAGCCTAGTGGTTAGAGCGTTGGGCCAGTAAACGAAAGGATGCTGGATCAAATCCCGAGCTGAAAGAGAAACTTACCACCGAGTTCCAACCTTCTCTGGAAGCAGCGTCAGCACAATAACTGTTAGTCGGGAGCTTCATGAAATTGGTTTCCATGGCCAAACAGCCACACACAAACCTAAGATCACCATGCGCAATGCCAAGAGTCGACTGGAGTGGTGTAAAGTTCACCGCCATTGGACTCTGGAGCAGTGGAAACACGTTCTCTGGAGTGATGAATCATACTTCACCATCTGGCAGTCTGACAAATCTAGGTTTGGCGGATGCCAGGAGAACATTGTGTAATGCCAACTGTACAATATGGTGGAGGTTGAATAATGGTCTGGGGCTGTTTTTCATGGTTCGGTCTAGGCCCCTTGGGTGGAGGCTCTTATGGCAGAGGGTTCACCAACTCCATATTAATGCCCATGATTTTGGAATGAGATGTTCGAGGAGCCCATGTCCACATACTTTTGGTCATGTAGTGTATCTACAGTATCTGTATGTGTCAACAGAGGCAGAATGACTTACAGCCCCATCAAACCCTAACACACTTTACTGCTGACACACAACGTTAACCTGTCAGCCATTCACACACACATGCATGTGCACACATATTAGGGGTAATAAATGGCCTTGAGGCTGTAACACACCAAAATGTTGAATAAGTCGAGGGGTATGAAATACATTATTTATGTCTAAATATATGAAGACACCAAGAAGGTCAATTACAGGTCAATTACTTTTTAATGCATTTAACCTAATTCATGTAGACCCAATGAACAATGTTATAATGTGGTTAATGTGTTGTGTTTATTATCAGGCATTTTAACCCCCACCTTGACCAATGGTAAACAGTGCAGGTGTCCTGTTAGTACAGTGGCTATTATATTATTGAGTGAATTCGATTAATGCAACTGTTTCAAACTGAATTAATCAGACGTTTACACATCATATTGTTATAAATAAACTTGGTTAATGTCACGTTCGGACCTTTATTTCCTTTGTTTTGTATTTATTTAGTATGGTCAGGGCGTGAGTTGGGTGGGCAGTCTATGTTTGTTTTCTATGTTTTGGGGCATTTCTATGTTTCGGCCTAGTATGGTTCTCAATCAGAGGGTTGCACTGTTTGTTTGTGGGTGATTGTCTATGTTGATTGCTTCTTTCAGCGCAGTTTGCATTAGCTTCACGGTTGTTAGTTCGTTTATTGTTTTGTATAGGGTTTTCAGTGTTCAGTGTTTTTCTGTAGTAAAATAAATGATGAACACATACCACGCCGCATTTTGGTCTTCCGATCCATCTCGTCTCTCCTCTACAGATGAAGAGGAGGACGACCGTGACAGTTAAATGTTCCTCAAAAAAATATGTTCAAGCGTTCACACGCTTAAGTCACACCAAGTCAGAAAAAACGTGTTCACACTTTCACATGTTCAACTGTTCATTTGTGGCATTTACCACGCATGCACAAAAATCGTCCCTCCCTATGTCCCTCTTCAGCCCCACTCCCCCCAGGAGTAGATGAGTGGATGGGTGGGGGAAGGGACAAAGGAGTGGAGAAGATAGTAGAGAGAGACAATATGCAGATAGGACAATGCTAGACAATATACCACTCACTGCCACCCCTTCTGCACGAGCGACACCGCCCCCTTTCCCTATTTCCCTCTTCCCTGTCTCCCCAGTCCCTCTGTCTCCCCTCTTTGCTCCTGTGTTTTTTTTCTGTGCTTCAACAAAACAAATGCAATTACACTCTTCAGAAAACATTCTAATGGATTTCGGCTGTTGGCTCTGTTCACTTAAAAGAGCCGTTAATTTGGCTCCCAAACGGCTCTTTGTTCAGTAGTGCTTAACAATTGGTGAAAAAGCATGAAAGATTGTACATTTATAATTGAAAGCCTTAAAGGTTGCCTACCATTATGTCAGTTTGTGAAATGTGAGTTCAAATACATTTTTACCAGGTGAAATTAGATTGCTTGCAAATTTGTAAAAAAAATATTTACAATTTAGCGTGGACCAGAATGAGGCTCTCTCCTCACTATCTATTGTTCCTGCACTGAGGAATTATCGCATTCAGATAATTTTTTTATAATTTATCTATAGATAACCGTTGTCTGGAGCTAAAAAGCAGTAGTAGCAGTATGCAAATCAGGGAGCCAAATGAACGGCTCTTTAATCCCGATGTTCACCAAAAAGATCTGTTCAAAAAGAGCTGTTCGTTCGCGAACGACCCATCACTATAGGCTATTTCAAATAGAAACCTTAAACACTTCGATGTGTAAAACAACACGAGGCACATCCAGAAGAGGACTGGCTACCCCTCAGAGCCTGGTTCCTCTCTAGGTTTCTTCATAGGTTTCTCCCTTTCGAGGGAGTTTTTCCTAGCCACCGTGCCTCTACATGTGCATTACTTTCTCTCTGGGGTTTTAGGCACGGTTTCGGTTTCTGTATTTTTTTTAACAAGGTAGGCCAGTTGAGAACAAGTTCTCATTTACAACTGGGACCTGGCCAAGATAAAGCAAAGCAGTGTGACAAAAACAACAACACAGAGTTACACATAAACAAACGTACAGTCAATAACACAAAATAAAATAATAATAGAAAAATCTATGTACAGTGTGTGCAAATGTAGAAGACTAACAAGGTAGGCAATAAATAGGCCCTAGAGGCGAATATAATTACAATTTAGAATTAATACTGGAGTGATAAATGTGCAGATGATGATGTGCACGTATAGATACTGGGGTGCAAAAGAGCAAGAGGGTAAGTAATAATATGGGGATGAGGTAGTCGGGTGTGCTATTTACAGATAGGCTGTGTGCAGGTACAGTGATCGGTAAACTGCTCAGACAGCTGATGCTGACTCCAGCTTCAGAGATTGTTGCAATTCGTTTCAGTCATTGACAACACAAAACTGGAAGGAAAGGCGGCCAAAGGAACTGTTGGATTTGGGGATGACCAGTGCAATATACCTGCTGGAGCGCGTGCTACAGGTGGGTGTTGCTATGGTGACCAGTGAGCTGAGATAAGGTGGGGCTTTACCTAGCAAAGACTTATAGATGACCTGGAGCCAGTGGGTTTGGCGACGGATATGTAGTGAGGGCCAGCCAACGAGAGCATACAGGTCGCAGTGGTGGGTAGTATATGGGACTTTGGTGATAAAATGGATGGCACTGTGATAGACTACATCCAGTTTGCTGAGTAGAGTGTTGGGGGCTATTTTCTAAATGACATCGCCGAAGTCAAGGATCGGTAGGATAGTCAGTTTTACGAGGGTATGTTTGGCGGCATGAGTGAAGGAGGCTTTGTTGTGAAATAGGAAGCCGATTCTAGATGTAATTTTGGAATGGAGATGCTTAATGTGAGTCTGGAAGGAGAGTTTAAAGTCTAACCAGACACCTATGCATTTATAGTTGTCCACATACTCTAAGTCAGAACCATCCAGAGTAGTAATGCTAGTCGGGCGGGAGGGTGCGGGCAGCAATCGGTTGAAGAGCATGCACTTAGTTTTTCTAGCATTTAAAAGCAGTTGGAGGCCACGGAAGGAGTGTTGTATGGCATTGAAACTTGTCTGGAGGTTTGTTAGCACAGTGTCAAAAGAAGGGCCAGATGTATACAGAATGGTGTTGTCTGCATAGAGGTGGATCAGAGAATCACCAGCAGCAAGAGCGACATCATTGATGTATACAGAAAAAAGAGTCGGCCCGAGAATTTAACCCTGTGGCACCCCCATAGGGACTGCCAGAGGTCAGGACAACAGGTCCTACGATTTGACACACTGAACTCTATCTGAGAAGTAGTTGGTGAACCAGGCGAGGCGGTCATTTGAGAAGCCAAGGCTATAGAGTCTGCCGATAAGAATGCGGTGATTGACAGAGTCGAAAGCCTTGGCCAGGTAGATGAAGACGGCTGCACAGTACTGTCTTTTATCGATGGCGGTTATGATATCATTTAGGACCTTAAGCGTGGCTGAGGTGCACCCATGACCAGCTCGGAAACCAGATTGCATAGTGGAGAAGTGCTCTTATTCTCCATGGACTTTACAGTGTCCCAAAACTTTTGGAATTAGTGCTACAGGATGCAAATTTCTGTTTGAAAAAGCTAGCCTTAGCTTTCTGACTGGATATATTGGTCCTTGACCTTCCTGAAAAGTTGCATATCGCGGGGGCTATTCGATGCTAATGCAGAACGCCACAGGATGTTTTTGTGTTGGTCAAGGGCAGTCAAGTCTGGGGTGAACCAACGGCTATATATATTCTTAGTTCTACATTTTTTGAATGTGGCATGCTTATTTATCCTCTACTGACGGAATGAGGTCAATATTCTTCCAGGATACCTGGGCCAGGTCGATTAGAAAGGTCTGCTCGCTGAAGTGTTTTAGGGAGCATTTGACAGTGATGAGGGGTGGTCGTTTGACCTCAGACCCAGTACGCACGCAGGCAATGAGGCAGTGATCGCTGAGATCCTGGTTGAAGACAACAGAGGTGTATTTAGAGGAGAGGTTGGTCAGGATGATATCTAAGAGGGTGCCCATGGTTACAGATTTAGAGTTGTACCTGGTAGGTTCCTGGAGGCCTGGTGCATGGCACCGGTACAGGTGGCACCGGGCTGAAGACACGCAAGATATCCTGGTTCAAGGAGATGTACTGGAGAACAGGAGCGCTGAGCCAGCACCATCCGTCCTGGCTGGATGCCCATTCTAGCCCGGCAAATGCGAGGAGCTGGAATAGAGCTGGAATGCGAACTGGAGACACTGTGCGAATCACTGCGTAACACGGTGTCTGACCAGTCACACGCTCCCCACAGTAAGCATGAGGAGTTGGCTCAGGTCACCAACCTGACTCAGCCAATCTCCCCGTGTTTCCCCCCAAAATGTTTTATGGGGCCGCCTCTCGTGCTTGTCTCGTTGGTACAACTCCTCGTAATATCGCCGTTCCGATTTCGCTGCCTCTATCTCCTCCTTAGGACGGCGATAATCCCCAGCCTGCATCCAGGGTCCTGCTCCATCCAGAATCTCCCCCCAGGTCCATTCCTCCTGAACACACTGCTTGGTCCATTTTTGGTGGGATCTTCTGTCACATTCGTTATAAGGATCGGACCATGGCGCAGCGTGGTATGCGTACATTCTTATTTATTAAAAGAATGAACACTAAACAAACTAACAAAATAACAAAACTAAACTTTAAGCTATACAAACGAATGCTGACAGGCAACTACACATATACAAGATCCCACAAACACCAAAGGGAAATGGCTACCTAAATATGATCCCCAATCATAGACAACGATAAACAGCTGTCTCTGATTGGGAACCATATCAGGCCAACATAGAATTACAAAAACCCTAGACAATACAAAAACCTAGACAATACAAAACTAGCGTACCCACCCTAGTCACACCCTGACCTAACCAAAATATAAAGAAAACAGAGATATGTCAGGTCAGGGCGTGACAAGTTCGTGCTAAACACTGCTGCTAGAATCTTGACTAGAAGCAAAATGTTTGATTATATTACTCCAGTGCTAGCCTCTCTACGCTGGCTTACTGTAAAGGCTAGGGCTGATTTCAAGGTTTTACTGCTAACCTAGAAAGCATTACATGGGCTTGCTCCTACCTATCTCTCTGATTTGGTCCTGAAGTACATACCTACACAAGACACAGGCCTCCTTATTGTCCCTAGATTTCTATGCAAACAGCTGGAGGCAGGGCTTTCTCCTATAGAGCTCTATTTTTATGGAATAGTCTGCCTATCCATGAGAGAGACTCAGACTTGATCTTGACTTGATCTTGACCTTTAAGTCTTTATTGAAGACTCATCTCTTCAGTAGGTCCTATGATTGAGTGTAGTCTGGCCCAGGGGTGTGAAGGTGAACGGAAAGGCACTGGAGCAACAAATTGCCCTTGCTGTCTCTGCCTGGCCGGTTCCCCTCTCTCCACTGGGATTCTCTGCCTATAGCCCTATTACGGGGGCTGAGTACTGGTTTACTGGTGCTCTTCCATCCCGTACCTAGGAGGGGTGTGTCACTTGATTGGGTTGAGTCACTAACGTGATATTCCTGTTCGGGTTTGGCGCCCCCCTCGGGTTCGTGCCGTGGGGGAGATCTTCATGGGCTATACTCTTGTCTCAGGGTAGTAAGTTGGTGGTTTGAAGATATCCCTCTGATGGTGTGGGGCTGTGCTTTGGCAAAGTGGGTGGGGTTATATCTTGCCTGGTTGGCCCTGTCCGGGGGTATCGTCGGACAGGGCCACAGTGTCTCCCAACCCCTCCTGTCTCAGCCTCCAGTATTTATGCCGCAATAGTTTATGTCGGGGGGCTAGGGTCAGTCTGGAGTTTTTCTCCTGTCTTATCCGGAGTCCTGTGAGAATTTAAGTATGCTCCCTCTACTTCTCTCTCTCTCTCTCTCACTCTCCCTCCCCTCCCGGAGGACCTGAGCCCTGAGACCATGCCTCAGGACTACCTGGCCTGATGACTCCTTGCTGTCCCCAGTCCACCTGGTTGTGCTGCTGCTCCAGTTTCAACTGTTCTGCCTGCGGCTATGGAACCCTGACCCGTTCACCGGACGTGCTACCTTGTCCAGGACCTGCTGTTTTCGACTCTCTCGCTCTACCTCACCTGCTGTCTCTTACTCTGAATGCTCAGCTATGAAAAGCCAACTGACATTTACTCCTGAAGTGCTGACCTGTTGCACCCTCAACAACCACTGTGATTATTATTATTTGACCCTGCTGGTCATCTATGAACGTTTGAACATCTTGGCCGTGTCCTGTTATAATCACAACCTGGTACAGCCAGAAGAGGACTGCCTACCCCTCAGAGCCTGGTTCCTCTCTAGGTTTCTTCCTAGGTTCCTGCCTTTCTAGGGAGTGTTTCTATACCACCGTGCTTGTTGCATTGCTTATTGTTTGGGGTTTTAGGCTGTGTTTCTTTATAGCACTTTGTGACATCGGCTGATGTAAAAAGGGCTTTATAAATACATGTTCATTATATTGGCACTCCCTAGTAGGAGCAGTCCTCCATAGGAATGAATGTAAATCTACCATATTTCAATTAAATGTTTCAAGGACAAAATGATATGTATTTAAGTATGTTTTGTTGTTGTAGTGGAGACAGTTACATCAGTACTCTCTAAAAAAAATACTTTAAGGTAAACGTATTTAGTATATACAGTATAAATGTTTATCTCACATAATATAATTAAAACGTTTGCATTAAGATGTCTGTAATAGAAGAAACATGTCAGAAACGTATTTAGACGCTAATAAATGCATTTATATAGCTTCCAATCTATTTTTTCAATTGAGGAGTGCCAAGATGGCTGCACGGTGGCTTCAAAACAGCGCATCCTGTCAGTCATCCAGGGTTTATTGGACAGATCCTCACTTGAACAGGGAATAAGTTACAGAGGCATGCAGGTACAGTGAACAGCACATGGGGAAAGAGAGAGAGAGAAGTGCTAGAAGTGCAAATGTTTCAACTGTACACTTTCCACATGTTTGTTGAATTTAAATGAATTGAATGAGAGAGTGAATGTCACATTCAATGTTCTTTGGTTTGATCATTGTTCAAAGCAGTATTCTGAAGGGAGTGATCCGGTAAGTCTGACCTGTGACATCTGACCCTGACATACTATTACCACTAAATCAATCTCCCACCACGTAGAACAGCTTTCTGCTCATATAGCTTCTCCTTTAACACTGGCCAATAGCTTTGACTCAGGGGGAAGGTTGAGAGAGTAGGTGTCTGAGGGATTACAACAGTAAGCTGGAATCTACTGGTTAATTACTGACTAAATCAAATAACCACATTTAACATCAGACATTATACAAACACAATGGTCCTGCTGGAGAGGGGAGATAAGCTGGAGTAAATTGATAGATCTAGAAATGAGTGTGGATGAAACATACACACACACCCACACACACACACAATATCTCACTGGTCCTTTTGCAAACCATGCACGTGATGAGTACCTTGTTGGATCAGACTTGACAAGATCATCTACCAGAGCTGTGTGTCAGGTGCTAACCCACTCCCAGGCCATGAGAGAGCAGGGAAGTTCTTGTCATTGATATTCTCTTGCAGACGTGTTCAATATGAGACTTGTTAAGACTTGACATTCATGCATTAGGCTATTAGTGATGGGCATTCCGTGGTGTTTCGGTGAGTCGGATCTTTTGGCTCTGTTCACCCAAGAGCCGTTCATGTGGATCCTAAAGAACTCCTTGTTCAGTAGTGTTAACAACTGATGAAAAACCATGAAACATAATGCACTTCTAATGTACAGCCTAAAAAGTTTGCCTACCATTATGTGAGATCATGAAATTTGAGTTAAAATGCATTTTTACCGGACGTGAAGGGTAACTTGCAGGCTCAGACTTCAGCTACTAGAGCTGTGTGTCAGGTACTAACCCACTTCCAGGCCATGTTTGAGACAGCAGGGCAGATCTCATCCAGAGGGACTGGCTCTGACATCCACTTGAAACATTGTTTTTTTTTTGTTTATTAGGCTAAATCACGCTTTGTTAACATATGACTTCAAAGTGATCTGTTCTTGCAATTTGTAGTCATTGACATTTCAGATTTCCATATGATAATGTTTCACGAAGTAGTTTGGTTGTAGTGAACAACTTTTTCAAAGTAAATTTAGTTAGTTAAACTTATTTTTCTTAAGGGTAGCTTTAGTGTAACTTAACTTCTTCATTTGTGATGTAATTGGTAGCTTGGTAAACTATATTTGTAGAGTAGCTTCCCCAACATTGCATGAATCATCAAGTTTGCGGACGACACAACAGTGGTAGGCTTGATTACCAACAACGACGAGACGGCCTACTGGGAGGAGGTGAGGTCCCTCGGAGTGTGGTGTCAGGAAAATAACCTCACACACTGATTGTGGACTTCAGGAAACAGCAGAGGGAACACCCCCCTATCCACATCGATGGGACAGTACTGGAGAGGGTAGTAAGTTTTAAGTTCCTCGGCGTACACATCACGGACAAACTGAATAGGTCCACCCACACAGACAGCGTTGTGAAGAAGGCGCAGCAGCGCCTCTTCAACCTCAGGAGGCTGAAGAAATTCGGTTTGTCACCAAAAGCACTCACAAACTTCTACAGATGCACAATCGAGAGCCTCCTGTCACCGCCTGGTATGGCAACTGCTCCGCACACAACCGTAAGGCTCTCCAGAGGGTAGTGAGGTCTGCCCAACGCATCACCGGGGGCAAACTACCTGCCCTCCAGGACATCTACAGCACCCGATGTCACAGGAAGCCATAAAGATCATCAAGGACAACAACCACCCGAGCCACTGCCTGTTCACCCCGCTATCATCCAGAAGGCGAGGTCAGTACAGGTGCATCAAAGCAGGGACTGAGAGACTGAAAAACAGCTTCTATCTCAAGGCCATCAGACTGTTAAACAGCCATCACTAACATTGAGTGGCTGCTGCCAACACACAGACTCAACTCCAGCCACTTTAATTATGGGAATTGATGGAAATTGATGTAAAATATATCACTAGCAACTTTAAACAATGCTGCTTAATATAATGTTTACATACCCTACATTACTCATCTCATATGTATATGTATATACTGTACTCTATATCATCTACTGCATCTTTATGTAATACTGTACATGTATCACTAGCCTTGCCTATGCCGTTCTGTACCATCACTCATTCATATATCTTTATGTACATATTCTTTATCCCTTTACACTTGTGTGTATAAGGTAGTAGTTTTGGAATTGTTAGGTTAGATTACTCGTTGGTTATTACTGCATTGTCGGAACTAGAAGCACAAGCATTTCGCTACACTCGCATTAACATATGCTAACCATGTGTATGTGACAAATACATTTGATTTGATTTGAAGAGAAAACCCTTCTATCCTTTCAACCCAACTACAGCTCAGAGACACGACTATCTTATCTGTATACTGCAGAGATTGAGAAGGGGAGAGGGAGAGGAGAGAGAGAAGGAGAACCACAGAGATAACAAATGTTGATTCTGGGAACATTCTAGGAACGTTCTCCGAAGGTTGTGGGAACGTTCCCTGAACGTTATACCAATGTTCCCTAAAGGTTCAAATGGATGCTTTTCTTAACGTTCTCTGAACATTTTCGTTTGGTTGTATGTAGGTAGCGGGGAACGTTCTGTGAACGTTCTCTGAAGGTTACAAAGTTGGGCACATTCTGTAAACGTTCTCTGAAGGTTACACAATTAGGAACATTCTGGGAATGTTCTCTGAAGGTTACCAATGTTCCTTAAAGGTTCAAACCGATGGTTTTCACAACGTTCTTTGAATGTTCTCTTTTGATTATATGAAGGCAACTGGAATGTTCTGGGAATGTTGTCTGAAGGTTACAAAGCTGGGAACACACTTACACCCAGGATTACACAATTAATTATGAACAACAACACAATTACGGTTTCAATTATCAATTTGTTTTATAAAACTGTTTGGAGAAATCTGATTGACATATACACACATACACTGACTTATACACACAAACACATGCACAAGTGCGCACACACACACACACACACACACACACACACACACACACACACACACACACACACACACACACACACACACACACACACACACCCACTGATATCACACACACACTGATATCACACACACACTGATAATGACTGATATCATACAAGATGGAGGGAACGTTGGAACATCACTAACGAAATTACAGTTAATAAAAAATGTACACTTGATCTAGTATGTATAAACTAATGTATAGAATTTATAATTCAAGAGAAAATTCAGAAATTCTACAGCACAACGGCAGAGTCATGTCTTAAGTGTAAAACTAACAATTACTCAATAATCCATGACTTCTGCGAATGCTATAAAGTCCAAAAGTTATGGGCGGAGTTAGAAAGTTATTGGTCAGAAATATCACACACACACACACACACACACACACACACACACACACACACACACACACACACAAAGGATTACACAATTGTCTTGTTTGAACACCGTTCACTCCTCCACAACCTCCTATGCAACCCTCTCTGTGAACCTGTAAACTAAAGAGTTCTTAATAATTAGTTATAACTTCAGAAGTATCAGTGTCCCTTCCACGGGACGGTTGAGCTAACGTTTGCTAATGCGATTATCATGAAGTTGGAAGTAACAAGCAAGCTTCCCAGGACAGAGACATACAAGTATCTGATATTGGCAGAAAGCTTAAATTCTTGTGAATCTAACTGCACTGTCCAATTTACAGTAGCTATTACAGTGAAATAATACCAAGCTATTGTTTGAGGAGAGTGCACAATTTTAAACACGAAAAGTTATTAATAAACAAATTAGGCATATTTGGGCAGTCTTGATACAACATTTTTAACAGAAATACAATGGTTCATTCGATCAGTCTAAAACTTAGTAAATACTCTGCTGGCCAGAATGAAGTGGAATGAATGAATTAAGTTGCACCTGGGCTGGAATAATACATTATGAAGTGGAATGAATGAATGAAGTTGCACCTGGGCTGGAATAATACATTATGAAGTGGAATGAATGAATGAAGTTGCACCTGGGCTGGAATAATACATTATGAAGTGGAATGAATAAATGAAGTTGCACCTGGGCTGGAATAATACATTATGGCCTTTCTCTTGCATTTCAAAGATGATGGTACAAAATAAATACGAAATAATGTTTTTTTTTCTTCTTTGTATTATATTTTACCAGATCTATT
This sequence comes from Oncorhynchus mykiss, assembly GCF_013265735.2. Taxonomy (NCBI): domain Eukaryota; kingdom Metazoa; phylum Chordata; class Actinopteri; order Salmoniformes; family Salmonidae; genus Oncorhynchus; species Oncorhynchus mykiss. The sequence continues at coordinate 32,706,027 of NC_048565.1, forward strand.
GTGTTATATTCTCCTACATTCCTTTCACATTTCCACAAACTACAAAGTGTTTCCTGTCAAATGGTAGTAGAATCGAGAGAATCGAGACATAACACAAATCATGTCACATACACACAAAAGTGATGAAAGAGAGAATGCTGTATTGGCCAGAAAACAGACTGGGAGCAGGACCTCAGCAGAGCCCTGACCAGGAAAGACGGTCACCACCGGGGCCAAATAATTGTCACTTGACTGTTAGTGGACTTTGTAAGAGCCATTTTGCCAGTCTGTGGTCGGGATTCAAGAAAACTGCACAGTGCAGAAAGCGCACTGAGAATGATTACTTTCTGTGTACCAGTGACATGGTTGTGTTGGCAGTACGTCAAATTCTGCAATCAAATGATCAAGGAGGAGAAGTCTTTATCCTGCATCATCAAAAGTCCTTGCGCTCGCAATGACTAAGGCATGGATGGCAAATCTTGGTGTACATGCTCCTGCTCTTGAAGAGAAACCTGTGTGGAAGGAATAACAGAGGGAAAACAAACAGAAGGAAAAGTAGGCAGTTTGAACTGGACATCAAATATTTAGCAATACTTGTGCCCTCAATGTTTAAAAGCAGAGAGGAGAGGAGCGACATGAGGGAAAACAAGAAAGCTCCCACTAGGATGGACTCACAATAACAAAAGCTCTTTCCTCAATGAATAACACTGAAACAAAACACAAACTCTCATTCCATGTCATACACTCAGAATGTGCAACCTAAGGATAGGATATACACAGTGGAGGACCAAGAACAATATTAATCCTCCTACAGACCCAAGGACTCTCTTAGGCCTCCGGCCCATGTCTCAATTAGGCCCTCAGAAACGTTAGGGCTCAACAATGTATCTGTTAGAGCCCTTGATTCCACCAGTAGACTCAGGCCTCTCTTAGACCCCAAAAGGCAAACTCTTGTAACACTAACTGAAAATACACCCCGTGTATCTGTGAAGATGGTCACTCAGTGGAGCAGTGTACAGAAGAAGTTAAATGCACAAGAAGAAGATCACCTTTCTACAGGAAGAGGGATCTATTCTGGCTGCTCATAGGAACCTTCTTGCCTGCCTCTCAACCAAACCAATAGTCCTTGCTAACCTAACCATCAAATATCTGGTCATGTTGGGGCCAGGAAGCAAGTGTAAGAACTGGACACGCATGGAGGAAGGCGCAAGCTGGAACATATCCGTGTAGTGTATTAAGATATTTTGCTACTTCACATTTAAGAAAAGAACTGCAAATCATATCAAGTAAGTGATGGTCCTTTCTTCATTTTTATCTGAACAAGTTAAACGATTTGCTAGACCAGCAGGATAACCCACTAGAGTCGATTGACGCACCGGTGCATCAATCTAAGTTGCATTAAAAAATCCCCATGAAAATCAGTCAGTTTAAACTATAGATATCTGTTTTGTGTGTGTATTGGATGCGTCTCAAGAACACGATGGTGTTCTCTGTTTTGCTCTATGACCTGAAGTGTCAGGAGATTCGTCTGAAGTCAGTACAGTCGATGTGCCAACTTCTGTTTGTTAGCGTCCGAGCTGTTTGGGCTACAAACTTATTGGAACCCACTGTGGAAAGGGGAGATTCTTAAGAAAACATAAAGGGGCAGTATTGTATTTTGAGACAGGCTTGAATAAGCTAAGTAGCCAGTAGGCGGAGAAGAATGGCGCCGGAGGGAATGGTTGCATTTTATGGGCTCCTAACCAAACGTGCTATTATGTCATTTTTTTTGCATAGCATTTTGTGACATCGGCTGATATAAAAAGGGCTTTATGAATGCATTTGATTGATTGATTGATTTGCAACTTATTGTTTAACTTATTTAGTACATAATGCTATCGTCTTTTATGACCGAAAAAAACTTCTGGACATCAGAACAGTGATTACTCAACTCAAACTGGACAAAGATTTTTTCTTTAATGAGGCTGACGCAAAGGATATACTGCTTTCTCGGGAATAGGCCCAAATCCACATCTTTTGCGTGAAGAAAATACTGAGAAAAAAGGAACGGAGGTCGGGCTGCCTTCTGGGAATTCGTAGAAGAGTGAGTAAACTTCCACAACCATCCGTTCTATTGGCCAACGTGCAATCATTGGAAAACAAAATGGATGATCTACGATCAAGACTATCCAACCAATGGGACATTAAAAACTGTAATGTCTTATGTTTCACCTTGTCCTGGCTGAATGATGACACGGATAATATTGGAACCACCAAGACTCTTCCTAGAGCTGGCCGCCTGGCCAAACTGAGCAATCAGGGGAAAAGGGCCTTGGTCAGGGAGGTGACCAAGATCCCGATGGTCACTCTGACAGAGCTCCAGAGTTCCTCTGTGGAGATGGGAGAACCTTCCAGAAGGGAAATCATCTCTGCAGCACTCCACCAATCAGGCCATTATGCTTTAGTGGCGAGACGGAAGCCACTCCTCAGTAAAAGGCACATGACAGCCCGCTTGCAGTTTGCCACAAGGCACCTAAAGGACTCAGATCATGAGAAACAAGATTCTCTGGTCTGATGAAACCGAGATTTAACTCTTTGGCCTCAATGCCAAGTGCCACGTCTGGAGAATACCTGGCACCATCCCTACGGTGAAGCATGGAGGTGGCAGCATCATGCTGTGGTGATGTTTTTCGTCGGTAGGGACTGTGAGACTAGTCAGGATCGGGGGAAAGATGAATAGAGCAAAGTACAGAGAGTTGCTTCAGGACAAGTCTCTGAATGTCCTTGAGTGGCCCAGCCAGAGCCTGGACTTGAACCTGATAGAACATCTCTGGAGAGACCTAAAAATATCTGTGCAGCGACGCTCCCCATCTAACCTGACAGAACGTGAGAGGAGTTGCAGAGAGGAATGAGAGAAACTCCTCAAATACAGGTGTGCCCAAGAAGACTCAAGGCTATAATCACTGCTAAAGGCGCTCAGCAAAGTACAGAGTAAAGGGTCTGAATAGTTACACTACCATTCAAAAGTTTGGGGTCACTTAAAAATGTTCTTCTTTTTCTAAAGGTAAGCTAATCTTTGGCCCAATAAAATAACATCAAATTGATCAGAAATACAGTGTAGACATTGTTAATGTTGTAAACGACTATTGTAGTTTTTTTTATGGATTATCTACATAGGCGTACAGAGGCCCATTATAAGCAACCATCACTCCTATGTTCCAATGGCACGTTTTGTTAGCTAATCTAAGTTTATCATGTTAAAAGGCTAATTGATAATTAGATAACCCTTTTGAAATTATGTTAGCACAGCTGAAAACTGTTGTGCTGATTATAGAAGCAAATAAACTGTCATCAGCATTTGTGGGTTCGATTTCAGGATCAAAATGGCCAGAAACAAAGACTTTTCTTCTGAAACTCGTCAGTCTATTCTTGTTCTGAGAAATGAAAGATATTCTTGGCAAGAAATTGCCAAGAAACTGAAGATCTCGTATAACGCTGTGTTCCCTTCACAGAACGGCGCAAACTGGCTCTAACCCAAATAGAAAGAGAAGTGGGAGGCCCTGGTGCACAACTGAGCAAGAGTACAAGTACATTTGAGTGTCTAGTTTGAGAAACAGAAACAACTGGCAGCTTCAATAAATAGTACCCGCAAAACACCAGTCTCAACGTCAACAGTGAAGAGGCGACTCCGGGATGCTGGCCTTCAACAAATCAAAACTATCTGTTTCAAAACAAAAACTATCTGTTTCAAAAATACTCAAATTATTACCCAACTTATGACATAGCAGTCATTTCAGAGGGTTATCAGACTTCATTTGTCACTCTTTACAGTTTTAAAATGTGTTTCTATGGTCAGACCTAGCTAGAAGCCAATGCAGCTGGAGAACATGCTCGCTAAACTTGCTAATTTACACATAGTTTTTATCTTTCATAATAACTATGCTACCCCTAACATGTTCATATAAACACATTTTGTAGTTTTGCTTCTCTGACTCCTTACCTGTAAAAATAGTAATGTTAGCAGTACTTGAATCAAGCTAAACTGCCTGGCAGCCATTTCCCAACCGTCAACAGTTGCTATGGTGATCAAGGTGTCACATGATCGTTTGTCTTTTAAATAAATTGTTCAAACGTTGTTTTTGGGGGGTGGAATAAAAAACTAGTTAGCTAGTTACAAAATGATGTGCACTCATCTCCACACACACTTTATCTCCTCATTCAGCAGTTTTACTATTCAAAGACCCTTAGATATGTGATGTTCCCAGAACTTATTTTCTGCCAACAACTAAATGGGAACCACAGGGGAACGTTTTGTAAAAATTCACAAAAAAATAGGTTATTTTAACATTCTTAGAACAGTGCGTTTCTGCCTTACCAAAATAGTAATGTTCACTAAAGATTCTCCTTTGGTCCCTATGTTCTCAGAACATTCTGTAAAATTAATTTTTCTAAGAACCAAAGGAGAACCTTTACAGAACGTTACAGGAAAGTTCTGTGCTAGCTGGGCTGTGTGCTCCTGTATGAAGTCACTCTGGCTCGGTCTCTTAGCAACAGTCGTCAGGGGTAACCACGGCCTCTGCAGATGACACACCGTGCTCTGCTGTGTATGTGTCTGTGTGTGTGTGTGTGTGTGTGTGTGTGTGTGTGTGTGAGCCCGGGTACTCATGTAGCCCAGTGTCCATATGCCTCAAACCATATTCCAAACTACAGGCTCTTATTCATCATCTGTCAGTCCTACATATGACATACAGCCATGGAGCAGCATGCATAGCATACTGATTCAAGTTACGCTAGCGAGACCCATTTCGGCACTGACACATTTCGGCACACACACGCACGCACACGCACAGACACACACACACACACACACACATACACACGCACACAATAATGTATAATCCCACAGCCTCTCACAGACATAAACAGATACTGCCCCCTACTGCCGAATATCATAAAAAACAGTTTCATAGCTGTGAGGGGGAGAGGGAGAAACCATCTGAGATGTCCAAACATAACTTTCAGGTTGACCTATATACAGACCTGGACTTCAATGCTATTTCAACACGCTGGTGTTATGTTCTATCTCTCAACTATGTTGTAACTGGCACAACATCAGACCAAGAGAAAACAGCTTATTTGGTTTATTTTACAGTTGGCTATTTACAGTTTATTCACCATCCCTCTACACATGACACGGTTAAATTGTATGGGAATTCAGAATGTATTAGAATCGAATAAATATTATTAGGAGTCACTGTGTTACTGCTGTTGTTACTATGGTAACAGTCCCGCGGCTCTGATTGGAATGTTAATGTCGAGAATCTAATCACAGTATTCCATAATTATACTAAGTTAGAATCATCCTATGTTATTCCTCTCATCGTCTCTCCTCTCTCATTACTCACTCCTCTCTCATCCTGCCTTATCAAAAATCGGACTTTAATTAAATGTATATCCGTCTCTCGAAGCTAACATTAAAGAGGAGGTTCATATTGATGTGTCCTGTGAAATGTATTTATAGTAAGATATGTACATTAGTGCGATTCAGGTTAATTATGTTATAGCCAAACATTAGCAGGACTGTCTCTATACTCAATGAATATTTGCTGTCTGATGTCCTTTTTTTGAACATATTGAAAGCAGTAACTCCCTTCAATGTATTCTGAACATTTCATGACTCTAGGACCAACAAAATGGATTCAAAATAACTTCTGAATTTTCATAATTGTAGGTTTGTTAATGGGAAAATATATATTTTTTTCAATTTCCTGAAAACTATCTGTTTTGGAGATAAGCAGTGAATCACAAACACCCCCTCGCCCCTACCATCTTGCTCGGTGGGCCCTCTGTCTTTACATGTTGCTGACGAAACTCTGAGGGTGACTTCCATAGAGTGGCGAGGGGATCAATAAACCCATCAACTTCGGGACACGCTTGTGACTTAAAACCTCGACAGGATCGGTGTCCCCACCGCGGCACGGTTCAGCTAACTTGCGCTAATGTGATTAGCATGAGGTTGTAAGTAAGAAGAACATTTCCCAGGACATAGACATATCTGGTATGGGCAGAAAGCTTGAATTATTGTTAATCTAACTGCACTGTCCAATTTACAGTCGTTATTACAGTGAAATACTACAAAGCTATTGTTTGAGGAGAGTGCACAGTTATGAACTTGAAAATGTATTAATAAACCAAGTTGGCACATTTGGGCAGACTTGATACAACATTTGAACAGACATGCAATGGTTCATTGGATCAGTCTATAACTGTGCACATACACTGCTGCCATCTAGCGGGCAAAATCTAAATTGCGCCTAAGCTGTAATAAATAATACATTGTGGCCTTTCTCTTGCATTTCAAAGATGACGGGAAAAAAGAAAAAAAACGCATGTTTTGTCTTTGTATTATGTTATACCAGATCTAATGTGTTATATTCTCCTACATTCATTTCACATTTCCACAAACTTTAAAGTGTTTCCTTTCAAATGGTATCACGAATATGCATACCATTGCTTCAGGTCCTGCGCTACAGGTGGTTAGATTTGGGTATGTTATTTTAGGCGAAAATTGAAAAAAAATGTCAGATCCTTATTAAGAGGTTCTGCCTGCCCTTTGGTACCTTTTGGACTCTGAAATGGTTTGGACCCTTTTGCCTGTCCACGACCATTATCTTGCCTTACCCTATTGGATTAATGAATATTATGACTCCAACCATCTGCCTCCTGTGTCTGCATCTGGGTCTCGCCTTCTGTCATGATACTATACTGCTTGATAGGGAGATGCATTGGATCTGTTTTATGGGAAGACTAGGGACATTTATACTGATAGTAGTTTTGCCAGACTATACTGATAGTAACAATGAATTGACTGAAATATTTACATTGATCCATTGTTGTCTATCATTTACACTTACACAAACAGTCTGTATTCAGTATACATGTAAGAGGCTATTAGGGCATTTTAAATTATTTTACTGTTTGATTACTCACCTTAAATTATTATCTTGCAAAACAAATCTGAGTTGAGAATATCTAATGCATGCACATTGATGTTAATTAGGCTTATGCCAGCAATGATATTTTAGTCTTAACAATTAACCAAGGTTTCTGATTTCTCATTTAATTCAACAGTGAAAAGAAGTGCAGTTTAAAATGTATTTATTGAAGATGTCAAGGGAGGAGAAACACAATGAATGCAAATATATATATTTTTGCAATAATGTTAAAATACATGTAAAACGAAAAGTAAAAATAACGAACAATGATTAACAAATGTATTTAAAAAGTTACAATGATCGTTAACTCTGAAAGCACCAAGAGAGGTACATTTTGACCACAACGGGTCTATCGATGCCATAATTAGTATTTATTTTATTTTTTAAATATTTCAGAAATCTGAGGAGTTTTTCAAGAAACGACTTACCAACCAAAAAAGTACCCTCTGAGAAATTAGGTATAAGTGCCTTGCTCAAGGGTACATCGGCAGAATTTTCACATTGTCAGCTTGGGGATTCGAACAGCAATCTTTTTGTTAATGGTACAGTGCACTAACCGTGTGTCCAGTTTCAAAATCAGACATTAACAAATGCACATGACATATAATTAGGCACACCGCCATTATTTTGTGTGGAATTGCAAAATCTTTAAAACAATGGCAGTCCCTTATAGACAGTTTGGTTGTTTAGCAACAAAACTATAGGGCAAAACAGAGAGGGTTGGCTTAGATTGTGGACAACATGTTAACTATATTTCGTTTCCAATGTTTATTGGAAACAAATACATTTGCACAGTGAGCACTTGTCTCTCAAATACATTGTTACAGTTATTGTTAGCTAGCTAGTGAAATTTTGCTACATTAGCATAGATGTGACATCAGTCAAAACACCTCAAAAGAAGACATGGTATCAAGAACAAGATAAAACTAGCAAAATAGATTCCAAACCTTAGCAGGACTATTTCTCTCAAAATGTGTGCACAAACATCTTTAGGTCCCTGTTAGTGAGCATTTCTCCTTTGCCAAGATAATCCATCCACCTGACAGGTGTGGCATATGAAGAAGCTGATTAAACAGCATGATCATTACACAGGTGCACCATGTGCTGGGGACAATAAAAGGCACTCAAAAAATGTGCAGGTTTGTTAGACAACACAATGCCACAGATTGGCATGCTGACTCCCGGAAAGTCCACCAGAGAATTGAATGTTCATTTATTTACCATAAGCCGCCTCCAACGTCATTTTAGAGAATTTGGTGTTACATCAAACCGGTCTCACAACCGCAGACCATGTGTATGGCATTGTGTGGGCGAGTAGTTTACTAATGTCAACGTTGTGTACAGAGTGCTCCATGGTGATGGCGGAGTTTGAGTAGGCATAAGGTATGGATAACGAACACAATTGCATTTTATTGATGGCAATTTGAATGCAAAGAGATACCGTGATGAGATCCTGAAGCACATTGTCGTGCCATTCATCTGCCTCCATCACCTCATGTTTCATGTTGCAAGGATCTGTACACAATTCCTGGATGCTGAAAATGTTCCAGTTTATCCATGGTCTGCAAACTCACCAGGCATGTCACCCATTATTTACAGTACAAGTCAAACGTTTAGAGACACCTACCCATTCAAGGGTTTTCTTTATTTTGACTATTTTCTACATTGTAGAATAATAGTGAAGACTATGAAATAACACATATGAAACCATATAGTAACCAAAAAATGGTTAACCTTTCTAGGGCAGCGGAACCCCTCGACAACATTCCACTGAAAAGGCAGTGCGCGAAATTCAAAAATATTTTTTTGAAATATGTACCTTTGACACATTAACAAGTCCAATACAGCAAATGCAAGATAAGCTTCTTGTTTATCTACCCATCGTGTCCGATTTCAAAAAGGCTTTACAGCGAAAGCACAACATATGATTATGTTAGGTCATAGCCAAATCAAGAAAACACACAGCCATTTTTCCAGCCAGAGATAGGAGTCACAAAAAGCAGAAATATAGATAAAATGAATCACTAACCTTGGATGATCTTCATCAGATGACACTCATATCTTGTATCTTTTGTTCAATAATGTGCATATTTATATCCAAAAATCTCAGTTTACTTTGTCGCGTTACGTGCAGTAATGTTTTGATTACAAAACATCCAGTGATTTTGCAGAAATACTTATAATAAACATTGATAAAAGATACAAGTGTTATTCACAGAATTTAAGATAGACTTCTCCTTAATGCAACCAGATGTCAGATTTCAAAGAAACTTTACGGAAAAAACATCATCTGAGAACGACGCTCAGAGCCCAATCCAGCCAAAGAAATATCTGTTTTTGGAATCAACAGAAGTTAGAAATAACACTATAAATAATCACTTACCTTTGATGATCATCAGAAGGCTCTCCCAGGAATCCCAGTTCGACAATAAATGACTGATTTGTTCCATAAAGTTCCATAAAGTCCATCATTTATGTCCAAATAGCCACTTGTTGTTAGCTTGTTCAGCCCAGTAATCCATCTTCATGAGGCGCGAGCACTTCGTCCAGACAAAAACTCGAAAAGTTCCATTACAGATCGTAGAAACAAGTCAAACAATGTATAGAATTAATCTTTAGGATGTTTTTAACATAAATCATCAATAAGGTTCCAAACGGAGAATTTCAATGTCTGAAGAAAAACACTGGAACGAGAGCTAACTCTATCGGAAGCGCGCATCACGAGCCCGAGACACTCTGCCAGACCCATGACTCATTCAGCTCCCATTACCCCCTCCTTTATAGCAGAAGCCTGAAACAAGTTTCTAAAGACGGTTGACATCTAGTGGAAGCCGTAGGAAGTGCAACTTGAGTCCATAGACACTGTGTATTCGGTAGGCCAAGCTTTGAAAAACTACAAACTTCAAATTTCCCACTTCCTGGTTGGATTTTTCTCAGGTTTTCGCCTGCCATGTGAGTTCTGTTATACTCACAGACATCATTCAAACAGTTTTAGAAACTTCAGTGTTTTCTATCCAATACTAATAATAATATTCATATATTAGCATCTGGGACAGGGTAGGAGGCAGTTCACTCTGGGCACGTTATTCATCCAAAAGTGAAAATGCTGCCCCCTATCCCATAAAGGTTAAACAAAAAAAAAGTATATTTCAGATTCTTCATAGAAGCCACCCTTTGCCTTAATGACCGCTTTGCACACTCTTGGAATTTTCTCAACCAGCTTCATGAGGTAGTCACCTAGAATCCATTTCAATTAACAGGTGTGCCTTGATAAAAGGTAATTTGTGGAATTTCTTTCCTTAATTAAGGATTAGCCCCTTTTTTCAATTTTCGTCTAAAACGACATACCCAAATCTGCCTGCCTGTAGCTCAAGCCCTGAAGCAAGGATATGAATATTCTTGGTACCATTTGACAGGAAACACTTTGACGGTTATGGAAATGTGAAATGAATGTAGTATAATATCACACAAGAGATCTGGTAAAAGATAATACAAAGAAAAAACCAACCGTTCTTTTGTAAAACATTTTTACCATCTTCTTTGAAATGCAAGAGAAAGGCCATAATATATTATTCCAGCCCAGGTGCAATTTAAATTTTGGCCACTAGATGGCATCAGTGTATTTGCAAAGTTTTAGACTGATCCAATGAACCATTGCATTTCTGTTAAAAATGTTGTATCAAGACTGCCCAAATTGCCACATTTGTTTATTAATAACTTTTCATATTTCAAATTGTGCACTCTCCTCAAACAATAGTATGGTATTATTTCACTGTAATAGCTACAGTGCAGTACTGGACAGTGTACTGGACAGTGCAGTTAGATGCAGTTAGCAGTTAATTTACTCTTTTTGACAATATCAGATATGTCCTGGGAAATTTTCTTGTTACTTACAACCTCATGCTAATCGCATTAGCCTATGTTAGCTCAACGTCACGTGGAAGGGACACCGATCCAGAAGAAGTTTTTAATGGGACTCTCATTCGTTTTTCAACAGGACAACGACCCAAAACACAGGGCTTTTTGACCAAGAAGGAGAGTGATGGAGTGCTGCATCAGATGACGTGGCCTCCACAATCACCCGACCTCGACCCAATTGAGATGGTTTGGGATGAGTTGGATCGCAGAGTGAAGTGAAAGCAGCCAACAAGTGCTCAGCATATGTGGGAACTCCTTCAAGACTGTTAGAAAAGCATTCCAGGTGAAGCTGGTTGAGAGAATGCCAAGAGTGTGCAAAGCTGTCATCAAGGCAAAGGGTGGCTTCTTTGAAGAATCTAAAATCTAAAATATATTTTGATTTGTTTAACACTTTTTTGGTTACTAAATTATTCCATATGTGTTATTTCATAGTTTTGATGTCTTCATTATTATTCTACAATGTAGAAAATAGTAAAATTAAAGAAAAACCCTTGAATGAGTAGGTGTGTCCAAACCTTTGACCTGTATTGTATGTTTGGGATGCTCTGGATTGGCCTGTACAACAGTGTTCCAGTTCCAGCCAATATCCAGCAACTTCGCACAGCCATTGAAAAGGAGTGGGACAACATTCCACAGGCCACATTCAACCGCGTGAAGAACTCTATGCAAAGGAGATATGTCGCACTGAATGAAGCAAATGGATGGTCACTCCAGATGCTGACTGGTTTTCTGATCCAGTCCACTACCAATTTTTTAAGGTATCTGTGACCAACAGATGCATATCTATATTCCCAGTCATGTAAAATCCATAGATTAGGGCCTAATGTATGTATTTCAAATGACTGATTTCCTTATATGACTGTAACTCAGTAAAAAAATAGAAATTGTTGCATATTGCATTTACATTTTTGTTCAGTATATATTTTGTTAATATCAGACAACATCTGGATCCAGTCTTCTCATCATACACTGTAGCTAAAACAAATAGACCCTAGGCCTACCTACCACTTATTTTTGCACCTGATACTGACTCCGCCTCAGCTGTTGTTGCTGCTCAATGTAGTCTAGTTGATCTAAAACACACACCCATGGGTGCATCCCATGAATATCTCCTTTCTCCTGAAGTGTTCACTAAGGCTACTTCCTACAAATCTAAACGTGTTGGATTGGTGACATAGGCGTTGGAGGCATGGGCTATAGAAGGAGTTTACACCAGTCATTTCCTTTCAAATCAGTCATGGAAAGTGTACAAGTGCACACTTTGGATAGATAGGAGAGGAGGAGAGATAATTGGGACATATCCCCAGAGTAGACGTACTCGCCTAGTATCGGCAGAAAGGAAGAGGCAAAGTGCGAGGGTTTACTCCACCCAAAATCTGTCCACAAAAAAAAGACCACCAGTGAGGTATTTTTGTTTGGAGGTCGATGAGAGTGTCAAATTTGGTCAACAGTGCAGTTGCTACGTGAGTCTTACTCGGTCGAGCAGATGTTTCGTAATCGTTAGGTCGTCACAAATGCACTGATATAAGTGGACGCATGTGGCATTTCTGCAACTTTGAAAAAATCTAATTAATATCGTAGTTGTGCTTGTTGTTCACATGCGTATCTGCCCTCTCATTGGCTAAAATGGTCTCACCTGATCTCGCCTCCTCCCGCCAACCTTCCATCGTTGCATGTATTTCCATTGTTAGAGTGATCACTAGAATATCTTGTCAATACAATAGAAAATCTTTGGTATGGTTATTGGAACGTTTTCATTAGACAGAGAGCAGTATGAGTAATTTGGTTTAGTGTACTCTATCTCCCTCTATAGGAAGCTACTGCATTAGAAGTAATATCTCTCTCTCTCTCTCTCTCTCTCTCTCTCTCACACTCTCTTTATCTCTCTCTGTAGGTGAGTAGGTGGGTGGTAGGGGAGGAACAGAAAATACTGCAATTGTGCAGTAATTGTGCACATGGGACCAAGTGTGCAGATAGTAAAGTATACATTCCCTCTTAAACTGGAGTAGCCATGTGACTTGTAAATGAACAGCATCTGTCACAGCTCACACACAGCCCACACTTCCACACAATTGGTCCCATGTGGCTCAGTCAGTAGAGCATGGTGCCTGCAATGCTGTGGTTGTGGGTTTAATTCCCATGGGAGACTTGTTTGAAAATGTATGTACTGATTGCTCTGGATAAGAGTGTCATGTGAATGTTTGTTGATTTTTGCAGTTCAAACAACATCTGTGTAAAAAAATGTTTTTGATGAGCAACGCAGCATCTGCCAGCCACACATGGGGCACTTCTACCTCATTACTGGCTTTAATTAGTTCCTCAATTACATCATGTCTCACTCACTCGCTCGCTCGCACGCACACACGCACGCACGCACACACAATATTTCAGCAGTGAGCTCAATTGAAAACTTTGAACCAGTCAGTCAGACATGAGATTCACATAGAACCCTGTTACACTCTACTCTTTTCATTAACATGCAGCTAGAGAATACCTTTCATTACACACACACACACACACACACACACACACACTTCTCACAGAAAAATGCACACACACTCCATTATAATGAGATGTATTCCCCTCCAGCTCCATCAATAGGCCTTAACAGTCTGCAGAGTGAACACAGAGGACTTAACAGTCTGTAGAGTGAACACAGAGGACTTAACAGTCTGCAGAGTGAACACATAGGACTTAACAGTCTGCAGAGTGAACACAGAGGACTTAACAGTCTGCAGAGTGAACACAGAGGACTTAACAGTCTATTTTGGTTAAGTGCACCATTCACAGTCAGAGCACACACACACACACACACACACACACACACACACACACACACACACACACACACACACACACACACAATACATGCACTGTGCACACATACAGGCCTTTATGCATTCTAATGCATGCAGTGCAGTCACACACTGGTGTGAGAGTTACAGTACCTACCCATGGGTCTAACGTGAATATCTGTCTTTCTCTCTTTCTCCCTTGCTGTCCTGGACGTACAGAGGATTGCAGCAGTAGAGACAGGAGAAGAAGTATAAGACCACAGTAAGCTATGTGAGATATGAGATATGAGGTATTTACATTGATGATTTGGTTTTGTTGTACAATGCATCTAAAACAGTAATGACGAGGTGTTTGCAGTATGTCCTTCTCCCGCAATATAGCATTGGCTATAGAACTAAGCTGCTTAGTATTGAAATGAGCCCAACCTTTCATCATTATTACTCCAGCCTGGATATGCCCAATCATGCCAGGCCATACTAAGCCATTCATTCTAAGCCATGCCAAAGAGCAGGGGCACAACTTTCACCCCACATTCTAAAATGGCATTTTTGGCCCTCCCCGTTTTACCATTTCTCTGTGATAGAAAAAGCGGCATCGGTGTGCTTTAGGACCATGTGGAAGACTCCAGGCGGTCTGGTAGGCTGTATCAGCAGGCTGGATTTAGGACCCGCGGACACCATAGAGTGTGCAAACAGAGGCAGCTGTTGTCTGTGTTTCTTAGCAGGATCAGATGGTGACAGGTGTCCCAGCAGGGTCAGCCAGCCAGGGAAGACCAGTCTACAGAGCTCAGGTGAATTTTTCAGTATATTATAACAATCAGTGAACGGATACATAGTTCCATCTTGAGTTGATGGGTAGGGTAGAGTCTGGAATCTGGGAATAATGGTCATTTCAATTATTAAACCTTTGATTATATTATTGGATAATATAATGTATAAATGTACACCAAGGTAATTCTTTGTCATGTCTCATCTGAGCAGGATTGATGGTGACAGGGGTCTCAGCAAGGTCAGACAACCAGGGAAGACCAGTCAGTGACGGAGCTGAGGTGAACTTTTACAAATGTAACACTTTATTCTCTCTGTGCAGCAAACACTGGACAAGCCAGAAGCTTCAAAGATTGAAACTATTTTAGAGCAGTCTGACAAACCTCTAAAGTTGATTTCCAAACTGTATCAAGGGTTGATAGAGACTTTCCCCAATGACACAAAACATGTCAAACAAAAATGTGAGGAAGACCTAGGAGACACTATTGATGATGATGAATGGATACAGATGTGCTTGAATGTCCAGTCATGTTCATAAAATCTCAGACATAATTTACTGCAGTTTAAACAATCCATAGAACATACTATACATCAGTGAAAATAAATATCATGGACACAGATTCTCGCTTCACCATGTTTTTGTTTGCTTGGAAATGTTGATACTGGAGACTGTTATCAGAAGAATCTGTGTAACCTAGCATTTATAGCAGCTAAGATATGCCCTTGCCAATAGTTGGAAGGTTGTTTATCCCTCGGCAATGTCACAATGGATGGCAGAAATGTCAAGTTATGTATCACTAGATTTGATTTATTACAATATCAAGAGTATACTGTGCAACTTTCATAAGGTATGGATGCCTTATATGAAATACTGTACCACAAAAGGAATCTGTAATAAAAACCTGCCCACGTCAGGGGGGATACCTATTTAGGCAATCCCTAGCTGCTGGGCTGCTCAGTCCTGGCCCTGGGGGTCTGCCATAATGTTGTGTTGGTTGTCACTCTGGCCTAAGCCTAACACATCTGAAACCAATAATGAATGTTTCACTATGCTGAGTAGGGTGTGTTGGGTTTTGGCATTGCAGGGCAGTGGATGTGGCAGGACGGGGTGACCCAGCTATATTGTGTGTAAGTAAAAAGAGTTCTACACTACTATCAGGCCTATGTTATGAATTACAGGATTAGCTCAGTTTCAATGGTGTTTATTTAAATAATAGATCAAAAAGAAAATGAAATGTATCCCCCATGAGACCCTCTCTGGGATGCCGTCTTCTGGGTCTGGCACTATCCTGTCAGGAACAAAACTGAACTCCCTCTTCTTACCTCTGCAACCGTCAACCATACCACAGGAGTGCTTTCTTCCCCCTATTCCTCCCTGTGTGCTGCCTTTCTGGCAGCTTTATGGGCCTTGCACAGCTGGTGAGCAATCCGCCCTTGATTACTCACCAGCTCCCAATCAGCCCCAATTAGTCCTGGCTGGAGAGCACGGCGAGACCTTATACGTCCAGCAGATGGAGCCATCGCCTCGTGATGTATACTCCATCTGTTACCAGGCCTCGACGAGTCTCCCCCTGGTGGCTGACCTGCTATACGCCACAATATATATATATATATATATATATATATATATATATATATATATATATATATATATATATATATATTAACCTTTATTTAGCTAGGCAAGTCAGTTAAGAACAAATTCTTATTTACAATGACAGCCTACACCGGCCAAACCCGGACGATGCTGGGCCAGTTGTGCGCCGCCCTAGTATAGAACAGACTCTGCAGACTGTTTCTCATATTTGGTTGACACCTGTACAATGTGGAATAATCCCCAATGTCATTTTGTTAGGAGAAATACAGTAGTGATTCTTCAGCTGAATTGGGTCTCGCCTGAAGTGAAAAGCTCTGTGACACTGACATCAGCAGTAATATACCCAAGGCCTAACTACAGTACCACTCAGACAGTACAGTACTGTATTATAATTTCATGTCTCATGCATCATCACCAAAATACAGACAACACAGAAAATGCATCTCCTGAAATGCAAATGACAAACTTCCTATTGAACACTTCAGACAAAATGCAAATGCATGCAAATGTGTTTATGTTTTCTCCATGCAGTTGCATCAAGTGAATTACCCTCCTCACTCAATTTGGTTGAATTGTTTCTCTGTAATCACACACAGCAGAGTGTGTGAAATCTACAATTAGCTTTCACACAGCTACCAAAACACACACACACACACACACACACACACACACACACACACACACACACACACACACACACACACACACACACACACAGAAACACACATACACAAACACACGCACACACATACACACACACACATACACACACGCACACACACAGAAACACACACACAGAGACACACACACAGAAACACACACAAAGAAACACACACAAAGAAACACACACAAACTGATACAGAGATCGAGATAGAGAGAGAGATAGAGCGGTTCAGAAAAGAGATAGCATACAAAGAGAGAGAACAAAACAATTAGAAATAGATGGAGAGAGAAAAGAGATATACAATGACAGTAGGGAACAGAGAGAGAAAGCGATAGGGGATAAATGCACATCCATGGTGTGTGTGTGTGTTTGTGTGTTTGCGTTAACGCACATTTGACTAGCGTGACATGGAAGTGAAAAGGTTTAGGTGAGGTGACTGAGGTGAGAATTCTCTCTGTCACAGTCTATGTAGGTGCATTTTGTCTGCAGTGGTGATTATTTTATCTGACATTAATACAAATATTATCTTGCAATTTAAGAATGGGACAGAGAACGACACAGGGTAATACACACACAAACCAGCGTCTGTACAGCAGGGTAATCAATTAGAATACTGCATGATAACATACGGCCAGATATTACATTACCCCTCCTCCTTCAGGACGACAGAGGAGGGCGAGAGAGAGAGCGAGAGAGATACTGTAAAATACTGTACAACCTCTGAACACAGAAATCATGCACCCTTAGTCTCTTCATCGCCACCCCCCAAAACAGCCCTCAATGCAAAAAATATTGCATGTCCTTTTCTTGTTGCAAATACTTTTTTTATTTATTTAACTAGGCAAGTCAGTTAAGAACAAATTCTTATTTACAATGATGGCCTACCCCGGCCAAACCCTAACCCGGACGACGCTGGGCCAATTGATCATTAATTATCACTACAACTTCTTATAGACATCGTCAAAAGAGACAAATGCTGATGAAATGATTGTGAATACACACTGTTGGCGTATTTCGACTGCTGTTAAATATAGAAGATGTCGTTCTCATTCTCAAGCAAGCACACACACAAGTCATAGAGGGTCAATTGATTAGCGGTGAATAAAGAGCTTGGCTCCATCAGACTGAGTCCTCTGCTCTTATCTTCTGCAATCAGCCCTAACCTAATATACTACAAACAAAACACGTGCATGAACACACACGTGCACACACACACACACATGCACACACACACATACATAATTTGATGTTCTGTAGTGTGTGATATGAATAGACCTAATTTTATGGAGGCAGGAGTGACATCATGTATCCTACTGAGGAGATCAGATGTGGGGCATCCAGGTCACCCATGATATAAGTCAATATTTGACATCCATCCATGTCTGAGGATGTCGGGAGATGACATGGAAACCGGCCAATAAGGGCACCAGTGAGTGTTGTTATCTTCAAGTAGGTTTTGGTTTAGATAGGGCTTTTTGGACTCGGATGGCGGATGGGTGTAACCATCTGCCTGTGGTGCATGTTTGAATCCAACAATAGAACGTTAAGATTGAGATTTCGGAGTTCATGCCTAAACCTAACCTTAATTAAACACTTTGAAATTTGATGTTTGGAACAACTTTGAAATTGGACGTTGAGAATTTTAGAATAATTCTGAAGTGAGACTGTCCCCCATTCTTTCCCCCGATTTTAATAGAAAAACAACCAAATTTGATTCTCTGTGTTCAAAACAATGATGACCTGGATGATCTTTTTGGCCTTCATGTGACATCGGGTGCTGTAGTTGTCCTGGAGGGCAGGCAGTGTGCCCCCGGTGATGTGTTGGGCAGACCATACCGCCCTCTGGAGAGCCCTGCGGTTGCTGGCGGTGATACAGCCCGACAGGATACCCTCAATTGTGCATCTGTAAAAGTTTCTGAGGGTCTTACGGGCCAAGCAGACAGGCTTCAGGCTTCAGGCTTCAGCCTCCTGAGGTTGAAGAGGCGCTGTTGAGCCTTCTTCACCACACTGTCTGTGTGGGTGGACCATTTCAGATCATCAGTGATGTGTACACTGAGGAACTTGAAGCTTTCCACCTTCTCTACTGCGGTCCTGTCGATGTTGGATAGAGGCGTGCTCCCTCTGCTTTTCCCTGAAGTCCATGATCAGCTCCTTCATTTTGTTGATATTGAGGGAGAGGTTATTTTCCTGGCACCACTCCGCCAGGGCTCTCACCTCCTCCCTGTAGGCTGTCTCGTCATTGTTGGTAATCAGGCCTTCTACTATTGTGTCGTCTGCAAACTTGATGATTGAGTTGGAGGCGTGCTTGGCCATGCAGTCATGGGTGAACAGGGAGTATAGGAGGGGGCTGAGCATGCACCCTTGTGGGGCCCCTGTGTTGAAGATCAGCGAAGTGGAGGTGTTGTTTCCTACCTTCACCATCTGGGGGCAGCCCGTCAGGAAGTCGACCCCAGGTGTGGCCGCCAATGGAATCGTGGAGTAAAAGGCCAGTAACACTCCGTATTATTCAAAGCCCCATGAAATGACACCATATATACATTTTACAGACTCTATTGAATATTCCCTACAATACTTTACTGCGCCACCCAGAATAGTTCTTGCTCTAAGCCAATATATATTCCATATACAGTGATTCGCATTGGAGGATTTATTTGACCCTGGCGCATGTTTTAAAACCCAGATTTAATATAAATGTCACTTAAATATGAACAAATATGAAACATTGTTAAATGTTTAGACAAGTATTTTTCATATCTCATGAAAACACAGTTTTTTTCACACTTTTCTACTATTACGATAATATGTTTCTACTATAATAATTACCCGCAATATTAGACTGGGGGGGACTTTATTTTGAAAATTTCTGAAATTACGTGACATGGAAGTACTTTTTTAGTGTTGTTGACCAGACGCTGATCATGACGAGACGAAAATCAAATTAGCGCTTGTGGTGCCACTGGGCAGCGAAAAATAAGTAACTTAACCTTTATGTATTGTAATTTAAATTTGTTTGTAGTAGTTGAGTTTTGAGTTAGATTACATACTGTAGCTACCTCAATTGTTAATTCAAATAATTTTGGGGACTTTAAGCAATTGCTAGCTAGCCGAAATTTAGCTAGCTAGATACAGCCACGTCTCATAGTCACATCATGAGATTTGTAAATGAAAGAGGAATATAATAATATGAATCGATTGGAGATTCCCATCTCCCCATTTGGAGTTTCTGGAACAGCACAGAAACGCCTTATCCAGATGGTGTGACACAGGCATTTCCTAACAGACCTACTAACTTTCTTTGTTACCTTTAAGGTTGGAACCAACATGCAGTACCTCTAGCAGGCAGAGAGGCAAGAACCATTGATTTGCCAGCTCAGGGTGAAGCTACACTGTTCACAGCCCTGTGTAATGTTCAATGTAAATGCATTGATGGACTTTTTAAAACTTAATGTATTGTATTGTTTCACAAATGTACAAATGAAAGGAAATATATGGCTTTTTTCAACTTTTTCAACCCAGAAGCTTTATCTGAACATTGTTCTACAGGACCTCCACCAGATGAAAAAGCTAAGTAGTAACATTAACACAATTTCATCTAATTTCAGTGTAGGGAAGGATGAAACAGCGTCTGTGCCACCAATAAGTACAGATAGTAGTATACACCTCCCTGTACAGTCCCCATAGCCGGACAATTGCTTCAATGCTTCTGGAAATGTGATTGGAGTGGAGTTACAGTACAGTAGTTGTAACTCTGAGTGGTCTCAGGCGAGTCAAAGAGAGCAGACCTAGGGGACGGCAAATATGATTGAAACCCGGAACAAATGTTTTGTTATTTAAATTACGTTTAGCTTATAAAGGCTAAAAAAAAGTATTCATAAACACTACATAAATGTGATAAAAAAGCATCTATAGTGGTATGTTATAAAGGGTTCATAAATGTGGCATAACTGTGTGACATAATCATTGAGTTCCCTGAATTCCTATCGGACCTTGTAGTCATGGCAGATAATATTCAAATTGTTGGTGACTTTAATATTCACATGGAAAAGTCTACAGACCCACTCCAAAAGGCTTTCGGAGCCATCATCGACTCAGTGGGTTTTGTCCAACATGTGGACCACCATTTTATTACGTTTGTAATCGCAGCAATTAATCTACTCGAGACCCCAACCAAGGATCATCAAAAGTCATGCAATAAATTCTCAGACAAAGATTCCTAGATGCCCTTCCAGATTCCCCCCACCTACCTAAGGATATCAGAGTACAAAAATCGGTTAACCACATAACTGAGGATCTAAATGTAACTTTGTGTAATAATCTCGATGCAATCGCACCCCTAAAAACAAAAAACATTTATCACAAGAAATTTGCTCCCTGGTAAACAGCAAATACCTCAGCAACCTTCCAGAAAATTGGAATGGAAATGGGGCTCCACCAAACTGGAAGTCTAACGACTAGCTTGGAAAGACAGTACTGTGCAATATCGAAGAGCCCTCATTCCTGCTCGATCATCTTATTTTTTTCAACCTAATTGAGGAGAATAAGAACAATCCAACATTTATTTTTTGATACTGTCGCAAAGCTAAATAAATAGAAGCATTCCCCAAGAGAGGATGGCTTTCACTTCAGCAGTGATGAAAAGATCATGATCATTAGAAAGCAAATTACGGACTCCTCTTTGAATCTGAGTATTTCTCCAAAGCTCAGTTGTCCTGAGTCTGCACAGAACTGCCAGGACATAGAATCAATGGATACTCTCACGTTTTTAAATCCTGTATCTCTTGACACATGACAATAGTCATGGCCTCTAAACCTTCAAGCTGCATACTAGACCGTATTCAAAATAAACTACTGAAAGAGCTACTTCCTGTGCATGGCCATCCTAGGTTGAACATAAAATAATGGCTCCCTATCCACCAGATGTGTACCAAACGCACTAAAATTGTCAGTAAAAAAGCTGGCAGTAAAGAAAGCCTCACTTGAAAAAGCCGAACATTAACCGGGTAAATGTAAAAAACATTTGGCCTATATCAAACCTCGCATTCCTCTCAAACATTTTAGAAAAAGCTGTTGCGCAGCAATTCACTGCCTTTCTGAAGACAAATAATGTATACAAAACGCTTCAGTCTGGTTTTAGACCCCATCATATCACCGAGACTGCACTCAAGAAGGTGTTAAATGACCTTTTAAAGGCATCAGACAAAGTCTCTGCATGCTCGTGCTCCTATACCTTAGTGCAGCTTTTGACTCCATCGATCATGACATTCTTTTGGAGAGATTATAAACCCTAATTTGTCTACACGGACAAGTTCTTGCCTGGTTTAGATCTTATCTGTCAGAAAGATATCAGTTCGTCTCTGTGGATGGTTTATCCTCTGACAAATCAACAGCATGTTTCTGCGTTCCTCAAGGTTCTGTTTAAAGACCACTATTGTTTTCACTATATATTCTACCTCCTGGTGATGTCATTCGTAAACACAATGTCAACTTTCACTGCTGTACAGACGACACACAGATGTACATTTCGATGACTGCCAACCCTGGAAGCCTGTGTTTCAGACATAAGGAAGTGAATTTGGCTATTTTTTTCCTTTTAAATTCGGACAAAACATAGATGCTAGTTCTAGGTCCCAAGAAACAAAGAGATCTGCTGTTGGATCTGACAATGAATCTTGATGGTTGTACAGTTGTCTCAAATAAAACTGTGAAAGACCTCGGCGTTACTCTGGACCCTGATCTCTCTTTTGACCAACATATCAATAATATTTCAAGGAGTGCTTTTTTCTATTTTGTAACATTGCAAAAATCTGAAACATTTTGATAAAAAATTATGCAGAAAAGCTAATCCTGTCACGCCTGCTCCCGCACTCCCTCCCTGGAGCTCGAAGACACCAGGCTCCCCAGCATTACTCACTCCTTCCACCATCATTACGCACACCTGCCTTCTCCCGTCACACGCTTGATCAATTATTGGACTCACCTGGACTCAGTCACTTCTGTCATTATCCCTCCTATACTTGTCAGTTCCCCAGCTCTGTTCCCTGATGCTGCATTATTTGTCGTCTGTCCTTCTGTTACCCGATGCTGACGCTGTTGCTTGTGTCCCTGGGGGCCAGGGTGAGTCTGTTCTATCTGGTGTAATTCTCCTGTCTTATCTGGTGTCCTTTGTGAATTTAAGTATGCTCCCTCTAAGTGTCTCTCTCTCCATCTCTCCTTCCCCTCCTGACCTGATGACTCCTGGCTGCCCATAGTCCAACTGGTCTTGCTGCTGCTCCAGTTTCAGCTGTTCTGCCTGCGGCTATGGAACCTTGACCTGTTCACCAGACGTACTACCTTGTCCCGGACCTGCTGCATTCGACTCTATGTCTCCCTGTCTACCGCACCTGCTGTCTCGACCACTGAATGCTCGGCTATAAAAAGCCAACTGACATTTATTCCTGAGGTACTGACCTGTTGCACCCTCTACAACCCTACTGGTCATCTATGAACGTTTGAACATCTGGATGAAGAATCTGGCCTTAATGGCCATGTACTCTTATAATCTCCACCCGGCGTAGCCAGAAGATGACTGACCACACCTCAGAGCCTGTTAACAATGGCGCAAACATTTTGTGGCAGATATTTCAGTGGGGGAGTGGGTGAATGTGTCAAAGACCTGACTGGGCCCAGCACCTCACGGTGTGGCTGGTTTTGTTTTGTTCGATGTTGTGTACTGAGGAACATGTCCCTTGGTTCCAGAAGAAAGCTACTTTCAATTTCTTTAGGTTAAGGGCATTCATCAACGTCAGTGTTTCTTGGTGGGATATCAACCATTCAAAGTTGGCCTTAGTGGGAGTGACCATATCATTCTAAAGGAGTGACCTGTGTAAAGAATTTGTCATCGTTACTAGTTAAAAAGTCAAAAAGTCATAATTATATCTAAACCCTACCCATTTCCACAATTTATCTTGTTAAAATGTGATTTTAAACCTAACCCTAACTAATGAAGGCCAGGTTTGATGCGTTGGTCCACCAGACCATTTGGGCATAAGTGTCCGGGAATGAGATTAGTTGTAATGTGACTAACATGACTTCACTTCAGAGCGTATGCTCCCGAGTGGTGCAGCAGTCTAATGCACTGCATTTCAGTGCTAGAGGCATCACTACAGACCCTGGTTCAATCTCAGGCTGTATCACTACCGGCCATGATGGTGAATCCCATAGAGCGGCGCACAAAACATCATCCTTCAGCACAACATATCACCCTTTTTAAAGCACATGTTTATAACATATTCTGCATAATGGATTATGTCATATTTGACATTGGTGATAATGTCACACAGTTATGCCACATTTCTGAACCCTTTATAACATACCGTTATAGATGCTTTGTATCACATTTATGTAGAGTTTATGAATACTTTTTTTTAGCCTTTAACAAAATATTTGCTCCGGGTTTCAATCATATTTGCCGTCCCCTAGGCCTGCTATTTATGACTCGCCTGAGACCACTCAGAGTTATAACTACTGTACTGTAACTCAGCTCCAATCACATTCGCTCCAGACAGATGGAGCCCAGAGGATAACTAAAACACAATTTACTGCATGTCTTTATTTCTATCAGCCACAACAAGAATCCTCAGCACAAATAAAAAGCCATTTCCTGCTGCCTCTAATCGAACAAGGTTACTTCCTGTCCGCTAACGGAATGAGGTTGTTTGGTCCTTAGGCAGTGGTTCTGGAATGGGTTTGGGGTCTGTGCACGGAGGAGAGGGTTATACTGTGGCTAAGAACCTGTCTAAACGGATAGATGTGTTAATCTCAGCTGAAGGTTGATAATAGTTCCATGTTCTCACAAGCTTCGCCCCGAGCCCCATCCATCATTTACATTTATAATGATGTTAACATGCTAAATAAAATAATGATTACATTTGCAACATCATTAAACCTTTCCAAGAGGAGACACCCCAGAGAGGAGACAGAGTATGAACGAGAACGAGAGAGAGAGGAAGAGAGGGAGAAAGAGAGAGCCTTCTATTGCTCGTTGTGTAAGCAGCCTCTGTACCCACTAATGAGAAGGTTCCCTCAGTGAACTTGGCACAAACATAACAGCAGATGCCCTTCTTAACACATAGGGAGAGGGAGAGTAAAAGAGAGAAGGAGAGGGAAAGATAAATGGAGAGAGAAAAGGATTGTGATGGAGAGGGGTAGAGTGATGGAGAAGGGTAGAGTGATGGAGAGGGGTAGAGTGATGGAGAGGGGTAGAGTGATGGAGAAGGGTAGAGTGATGGAGTGGGGTAGAGTGATGGAGAGGGGTAGAGTGATGGAGAAGGGAAAGTGATGGAGAGGGGTAGAGTGATGGAGAGGGGTAGTGATGGAGAGAGTTAGAGTGATGGAGAGGGGTAGATTGATGGAGAGGGGTAGAATGATGGAGAGGGTTAGAGTGATGGAGATGGGTAGAGTGATGGAGAGGGGTAGAGTGATGGAGAGGGGTAGAGTGATGGAGAGGGGTAGCGTGATGGAGAAGGGTAGAGTGATGGAGAGGGTTAGAGTGATGGAGAGGGTTAGAGTGATGGAGATGGGTAGGGTGATGGAGAGGGGTAGAGTGATGGATAGGGGTAGAGTGATGGAGAGGGGTAGAGTGATGGAGAAGGGTAGAGTGATGGAGAGGGGTAGAGTGATGGAGAAGGGTAGAGTGATGGATAGGGGTAGAGTGATGGAGAGGGGTAGAGTGATGGAGAAGGGTAGAGTGATGGAGAGGGGTAGAGTGATGGAGAAGGGTAGAGTGATGGAGAAGGGTAGAGTGATAGAGAGGGAGATCTTTCTGCAGGTTGTGTGTGGTTGCTCTGTATTATTTATGTGTGTCAATATTTGCTGTGGGTGATGTGGGGTGTTTACAGTGTGGTCTGTGTGCTATTAAAATCACTTCCTGTAATTACAGGAGATTATCACTGCCTTACCTGAAATATTAATACATACAGCAGAAACTTTATGAATATTTATACAGACACACATAGCCACACTCTAGCATACACACACACACCTCTAAGCTGCATAAATCTACATTAATATTTCAGATGGGATTGAGCACTGAACATGACAGCGTGAATACAAATGCATGGTTGGATTTAATGAACACATGTATGACTGAGTTTGATCAGTTATCAGATAGCAATGCTGCTATATTTTGACTTATGCTCCAACTTTCCCTTTTTCATCTCCTCCCTCTCCCCCATCCCTCTCTCCTCATCCCTCCTGCCTCCCCCTCCTTCTGTCCAATCCCTGGGTGTGTAACATGACCTATTGCCATGGCTACAGCCAGCCATGACAGGACGAGATAACAGGTAGTTCAGTGATGCGTGACACCTCTCTGGGATGGAGGAAACACATAGAATTACAAAGACTAGAATAGAATATTGTGGGTCTAGTGCTTTGTCTCTATTGAAGTTACTTATATTTCTTGCCTGGAAGGCACTTTGAGATGTCACTGTATTTTAAAGTGTTCAAAATGGCCTTGTTGAAAAGCAGCTAATTTCATAGTGCTGTCAGTTTCTCTGGATATCCAGCAGCTATTGGACAAAGATGTGGGTGTGTGTGTGTGTATGTTTTGAAATTAATGTTACAATATCTGTACATTATAGGAACACCTGTAATTACAAAAGTACAATGATTAATGTTTTGCTTTAGCTTGAGATTAAGAATCAGTGGTAGTAGACACTTTGTAAGTGCTTTGTCTGTAAGTCAGATGTCTGTGTGTTGAAACTATACCTCCAGTTCCTGTTGATGCTATGTACAGTCTTACTTCTGCTAGCACATGATAGCAAAAGGAGGAAGAAGGATTGGGAAGCTTATATGGTATTACAGTTCAGGGACATCACCCTGGGCTGGGTGAACCTCATTAGGGGATACAAAGGGAAAACACAATCTTTTGAACTGAGTGTGTTACTTGCAAATTACTGTAAGTGTAAACTCTGGGTTGCAATCCGGCTTGCAATCCTTATTAAACAACCTAACCTCTGATCAGAGATGTTTCCTGTGGTCTCTTGTATGAACTTAGGGCAGACATCCCTTACAGTTTCCTCTCTCACTAGAAAATGTGTATTTTATCTGAATCTAGAGAAAGAGAATACAATTGCCAAAATCAAGCTCTAGCCATTAATGAATGAGAAAAAGGACACTTCAAAATGTGTCCTCTCCTGGCTTTTCTCTTCTTTCCTTTCCTTTCCTCTCCCTTCCTAACTATTTCTCTTTTCTCTACTTCTCATCTTAAAAGATACATGCATGCACACACGCACACCCACACACGGATGTAAACACACACACACACACACACACACACACACACACACACACACACACACACACACACACACCCACACACGGATGTAAACACACACGCACACCCACACCCACACAACCACGCACGGATGTAAACACACACACACACACACACATTTAGCACCCCTCCCCTCTGGTAACAGTGGTTTCTACTCTACTATGTCTCATAACCAGCCCACTGCAGAGAGATCCCTGTGAGCACGTGGAACATTTAGACAAAGCAAGGGAACATACTGTAGTTCACATCACAGGCTGAAGCACATACATTTATCATGAAATGAAGCATTGTTTGATGATAATATTGTATTACATAACTACTGATTTCTATATGATAGAGATGGAAGATTTGTGGAGGGGTGTATAGTAGTGAGTAGTATCTCATGCAACACCACCCCTCATGGGGTGACAGCTTACCACATGCTTCAGTTGCTGTGTGTGTAAATGTGTGGTTGTGTCTGTGTATGTGAATGTGAGTGTGTGTGTGTGTGTGTGTGTGTGTGTTTGTGCATGTGTGTATATATGAAGAACCAGGACCTCTCCCACTCACCATAAGCAGACAGACGGCTGATTCCGGCATGAGTTGGACGGCCATGATGGGGTCCTGTAGACTGACTGAAGTAAACCAGGTAAAACGACCAAACCGCCTCAACTAGAGAGACCTCTCCTCCTCTTCTTCTTCCTCACAGACCAGTCTTCACTTTGTCCTTACCCTCTGGTTGTTGTTTCTACTCTCTTTTTTCTCAGTAGAAAAACTCACTCACCTTCTTCATTCTCAACCAACCCCCTCGAGACCATCTCCAACTCGTCAGACTGAGGGAACACCGCTACCTCTCTTTCACACTTCACTCGTTTTATAACTATCTTTTTGTCCTGCTTGTCTTTGATCTCAGATAAAACCCTGTGTCCTTTTCAGTCTTGACCCTCCTCCTGTAGACCCCTCGCCCCCCTGCCAAAACCTCCTGGGATCCTTATACCTCAGGAGTACGCCCTCCTCTCTCCTTTTGTCCCCTCTTATCTCCCTTCGCTTCTCACAACACAAAACATGATCGGCAGAAATATGCTCCTCTCTTCTTTATCTCTTCTTTTGTTCCTCTTCAGTCCAAAGTTGTCTCTGTCTGTCTGTTCTGTCCTGGGACTGCTGTCTCTGCTCCAGAGGACCCCCTCTCTGGCTGTGATATTCCCCCACCTAAAGTGCTCCTTGCAGGGGTAGTAGCAGGAGCTCACAGCCTCTCTGTCAAACAGAGACCCAGGATACTGCAGCAGAGACGGAGCTCACACACACTCACTGATCCCTGCCTCATATCACAAAGCATGACACGAGCAGAAAAAGACTGAGGGAATGTGAGGTAGAGAGATAGAGATACATATAGAGGGAGATGAATAGGGAAGCAGCGAGTCACCGGTTAGAGATTTCCTCGCTGAGCAGAAAGGGTGGGAGAGAGAGAGAGAGAGGGAGAGAGGGAGAGAGAAAACAGACGTCACCTATCAACAACGGCAGAGAGTAGATCAGACGGTGCAAAGGAGCATGGGAGGTGGGCAAACACACCTCAGCTAGCTTAATGAATGGGGTGTGTATGTGTGTGTTCATGTTTGTATTAGTGCGTGGGTGTGAGTGTTTGTGTAACCCCCACTCTGGCCACAGAGTATCAACAAGCAACTGTGTTCCAGACAGATTTTTATAGATGACTGACAGCAGCATGGCAGATAAATAATTCAGATAAATCACTGTCTCAGTGTGGCTTTTGTTCTCTCTATGTGTGTGTCTGTGATTGTGTGTGTGTGTGGAGGGGTTGAGAGTAGAGAGAAATGTATCCAAACATGTAATTACACAGCCGGTCGGTCCCCCATAGCCTGCCTCTCTCTCTCTCTCTCTCTCTCTCTCTCTCTCTCTCTCTCTCTCAGGGCTAATTGGACCTCTAGAGGGCTTTTGAGAGACAAACCCTGATGATATCACTGCTACTGATGGATCACTACAGTAACCACACGTGACACAAGCATTGAATGAACCAGAGGACAAAAAAGAGTTCCGTAATGCAGTAAACAAGTGTAAGTGTATGAAGTGTAATTTTATATTTATTTCATTCAATTTTGCTAACGTTAGCTAGACCTACTAGTAGTTTGGTTGTGATAACATTAGTTGTCACAACTGATTTTTTGTTGTTGCCTCTACAACAGACAGCTATGTCGGTCTGCTAATACAGGACTACTAAAGGCCCAGTGCACTACTTTTGTTTGTATGCGGAAGACACATTTCAGTTGAATGCATTCAGTTGTACGACTGACTAGGTATAATCCTTTCACTTTCCCTTATTCATGTTTTTTTAAATTCAGATTTTTCAGGGGGTGCTGCAGCCCCCCCCATACTATATGCTCCAAAACATGGGGAAGTTATACTATTTTTAAACTAATACAATTGCTCAGAGAAAAAATGTATATATTTTTTACAAGTAGTACTTTAGATAGGTGTAGAGGTTATCGGCAAATAACATCTAACAAAATAAGATCTGCATTAACATTTCACTTCAAAAAAAA
Organism: Oncorhynchus mykiss; assembly: GCF_013265735.2. Classification (NCBI taxonomy): domain Eukaryota; kingdom Metazoa; phylum Chordata; class Actinopteri; order Salmoniformes; family Salmonidae; genus Oncorhynchus; species Oncorhynchus mykiss. The sequence goes on from NC_048565.1 coordinate 32,735,568, forward strand.
CGTAATCCCAGTTTAAGGAACTGTATTGTGGCCTTCCATGACTTCCAGTTTCACTGGGATATAATAATTTGGTAAAACACATGTAAAATCCATTTGTCTTCCATCACCATGGGGAAAGACAAAGTAAGAGACAAATGGTTCTTTGACCTTCATAAATCAGGCAATGGGTACAAAACAAAAGCTAAAAAATAAATATATCACTTCCTACTATTAGGGCAATAATTAAGATACTTAAATCCATGCCAATAGGCTCTTTGGAAGGGTTACCAGAAAAAAAGCCTTAATTTAGATCAGACAATAATCTAAATGCCTTGAATTGGAACCAGGTGCTATATGATAGGAAAATAAAGGTCTTTAGTTGCACACACCAGCAGTGGGTTGAGTGTAAGAATAAGGCTGTAACGTAACAAAATGTGGAGAAGTCAAGGGGTCTGAATACTTTCCGAAGGCACTGTAAAATGTAGTGGCGATCTCAAATATTACAAAAACATGTAGGCAATGTACATTCCACATGCTAACTGCACTCCATGCTGTCAAGTAAGCACTGAAACGTTTACTCCACCTCTCAGATCCAGATACAGGGGTGGAGACTAGAATGCAATGAAAATGAAAGTAAAATTCTTCAAGTAAACAACATTTAAGAGCAAGGGGATTGGGAATATAATCCCTAACACAATAATACACGGTAAGAACCTACAAGTGTTATGATTAAAATAAATCATATTTGGAGTTATGAGATCTTTAGTTAGTGATTTCAGCTGCTACTTATTTTAACAAATAAGAGTGTTAAGAATGTTAGGTAAGTCATCATTATCAAGAGGCGAGTTTCTGCTCAGTAAAAGACACTGTCCCAGGGTAAACTAAATCAAAAAGTGTCAAGGAATGCTTTAATCAGTCTGATTTGTGTTTGCTGATATCTGAGTATTCATTCTGGTAGTTAAAACAAACGTTTTAGAACTTTAACTGGCATTTGTAACGCTCCGGATGTCGTGGGTGTGGAGTCAGACGCAGGAAACAGAGAGTGCAATACTGTGCTCTTTAATGCAATAACACAACACTGGGTGCTCAAAACCAAAATGCCCCAAACACGGGGGACGAAAATAGTACAGCAGAATACACGACCAGGAACAAACACGTTCCTCTACTACAGAACCGAAGGTCACAATAATTAATCACGCACAAAGAAACAGGCGGGCCAGCTGTCTAATAAAGCCCAACTAATCATCACAAACAGGCGCTACCAATAAACATACAAGGAGGGGGAGGAAAGACAATCAGTGGCAGCTAATAGGCTGGCGACGACGACCGCCGAGCGCCACCCGACCGGGAAGGGGAGCCACCCTCGGTCGGACTCGTGGCAACATTAAAGTCACCGACCCCTTGTCTTACCGGAGGCAGCCATTCTGTCTTGCCGATCCATTCTGCAGCCATTCTGTCTTGCCCATCCAGCTTGACAGAGCATGAGAGGATCTGCAGATAAGTAAGGGAGAAACTCCACAAATACAGGTGTGGCAAGCTTGTACCCAAGAAGACTTGAGGCTGTAATCACTACCAATGGGGCTTCAAATCAGTACTGAGTAAAGGTTCTGAATACTTAAGTAAATGTGCTATTTTTTTTCGTATTTTTTGTAAATCAGCAAACATTTTTAAAGCCTGTTTTGGCTTTGCCATTAATGGGTATTGGAGTCAAAAATACACAAAACTGATTGACATGCAGTGCCTTCAGAAAGTATTCAGACCTCTTAACTTCTTCCACATTTTGTTAGGTTATGGCCTTACTCTAAAATGGATTAAAGCGTTTTTTTTCCCCTCATCAATCTACACCCTACTACTTTCACAAAGATAGTAAAGCATCAACTTCATTCAAATTGCATTCAAAATGGATAATCCTGTTCAAGATTGACATAGACTTTAGTGAACCATCATTTTAGTCTGCTCTGTACTTGTACTGTAAGGCATTATATATATATATTTAAATGTATCTGTGGTAATCATTAACCACGTTTCCATCCACAGTTTTTATGAGAGTAAAGTCATACGTATCTTTCGGTACAATTATAGCTATGACAACGAGAAATGGCGGTGGAAACGCCTTGAAGCGCAAATATTGATATTATGACCATCACATCGAAGTAAACTTGGAGTCACATGATGATATGGTGTGTGGTCCTCCCAATACATATTGGGAAACCATGTAGTTTATTAGGCTACAGATGAAATAACTTACGATGAACAGTCATAGGGTGGTGAAAGTGCACGGAAACCTTGATGCCGCTTTCAAAAAAAGATTGAGGGTCTTATTCTGGTGACATGATGATCGATGATTGACTGCCATTTGACAAATAAAAATACTCTCACTCTTAATAATCTCATCATGTAGACTAGCTTACCTGCACAGCCTTCCGGCACTGTATCTGTCTGCGAGCAGTTGGCTAGATCGTACCAGTCAAGACCAGAGGAGGCACATTTGCTATTTAACTAAACAGTTTTTGTGACAAAACTATCGGTAGAGTTGAAAATGGGATAGAAACACATTGAACGTCAGATTTTTTTCGGTAGATGAAAACTTAAGTGAAAAAGTACATTTTGTGTGCAGTATATCATCACACACCGATTACTATCCACAACAAGTCTGTTTGGTGGAAACACCACTGGTGGGAAAATGGCCATCATTTCTTGATGCAGATTCGGGATATTCATGTGAAAATCTGTCTCCAAATGGATGGAAACTTAGCTTATATAGTACAATCAATAAATTGGATACTTTTCAAATAAAAACAGATGGCTAGTATAGTCTCAAATAGAACACAATTATGCATGCTACACCATCCCACTGCATTCAATGCCATCTGGTGGAGAAAATGTGTCAAGTCCTGACTGTACAACTTCAACATTTCTGTCTCCACCCTCCTCTGATGAACAAAATGAAGTGGAAACACCTAAGAGTCTGTAGTGAGAGTAAAATAAATTAAGTGAAGATTCCATTTAAATACAGGAGTGTTGCAGGGAACATAATTTCTTAAGCACGGTCACAGGTAAGGAACTCATAGCATAATGAATACAATGGAAACTCTATCTAATCTTATACACATAATAAGAATGCTACCATTATCAGGAGGTAAGTTGATGCACAGTAACGTAGTGCGGAGACTGTGCCATGGTAAACTAAATGATAACTCAACATTGGGCGGCAGGGTAGACTAGTGGTTAGAGCATTGGACTAGTAACTGGAAGGTTGTAAGTTCAAACCCCCAAACTGACAAGGTACAAATCTGTCTTTCTGCCCCTGAACAGGCCCACTGTTCCTAGGCCGTCATTGAAAATAAAAATTTGTTCTTAACTGACTTGCCTAGTTAAAAAAAGATACCTTGCATTGTTAAGGTACACTTAGAAAAAAGTGTTCCAAAAGGGGTCTTTGGTTGTCCCTATTTTAGGTAGAACACTTTTTGGTTCCATCTGAACCATGTCCATGGTTCCATCTGTGGAACGGGTTTGACATGGAACAGAAAATGTAGAGCACGAGGGGTTTTGACTAAACAAAAAACTAACTGTACTCCCATCTCCTGCCTGGTCATTTCTCCACAACACAAATGGTTCTACCTGTAACCAAAGGGGTTAAACCTGGAACCAAAAGGGTTATTGAAAGGGTTCTCCTATCGGGACAGCCGAAGAACACTTATGTTCTTGATATCACATTTTTTTTCTAAGAGTGTATGGAACAACCTTATAAAGGACAGTGTTAGCTACAGTAGTGTCTCAAAAAGGAGAACCAATACCATGTGACTTGATGAGATTTGATGCGACTTGACTTGATGTGGAACTTATTTGATGCAAACACTGAATGCCATTACAGATCATTTTGATTGACAGATGGACTGGTCAAGCCCGGCAGCAGTAATTGTTAACAACAGTCTGGAGAACTGGAAAGTGATTGGTGCAGGAGGGTTTGGACAAGTCCACAAAGCCAGACATGTGGTTTGGGGATTGGATGTGGCCATCAAGTTGCTACAATGTGATGATGGGTAAAATGTCTATACTTTAAACACTTGATTGTATGTCAATTAAATGAGTTTTATATTCCATTATAAACTGATTTGTCTTTCATGATGTGGTCAACCATTTTAGTTAAGACAATATTCCTGTGTTGCCCTCACTCTTTCTGTCCACCCCCTCCCTTGTCCTCTCCTTCCCACCGCTAACTTTATCCCAGCTCTAGCACTTCCCTGCATAATGAGGCAGAAATGTTGCGCAAGAGTACAAGCCCCCATGTGATAAGGATTCTTGGAGTGTACAAGGATTATCCCCCCAATTGCGGCCCTTCCATCCAGCTGGGTCTTGTGATGGAGTTCATGGAGAGGGGGACACTGGAATCCCTCCTGGACACCCTCTCTCTCCATCCACCTTGGCCCCACCCCCTTGCCTGTCGCTTGGCCCACCAGATCGCTCTGGGGATGAACTTCCTCCATTGCCTCATCCCACCCCTTCTGCATCAAGACCTGAAGCCCAATAATGTGTTGCTGGATAACAACCTTAATGCCAAGGCAAGTTCCAGGCTCCTGGTTCTGATTAGGCTTTAACTGGTGGGAACACGAGCATGAACTGAGGTTCAATAGCACTATTGCTTGTATTATTGAGGCAATATTATAATTATTATTATTGATATTACCATTAATTGATGATTAACTATTTCAACAAATATAGTTAGATGACATGAGTTATACTGCCAGTAATTGTAATGCATAAACCAAACATAAACTGAAGACTATCTCTCTCTGTCTCTGTGTCTCTCTCTCTTTCTCTCTAGCTTGCAGATTTTGGTCTGGCCAAGGTGTCCCACAGTGTTTCCAAGATGAGCAAAGAGTTCCCTGGGAATGCTGGGGGAACATCTAGTTACATGCCCCCTGAGGCTTTGGAAAATGTGTCATACAAACCCATTCGTGCCTTTGACATCTACAGGTACGTCACGAAATGCCTCAAGAATAATCGATATGGACATATATTACATTATAATGACTCTTTCTCTCTCTCTCACACACATTCTCTTCTTCAGCTATGGTATACTTCTGTGGTCCATCATCACTGGTCAGTCGAAGCCATATCCTGGTGAGTAACACATCTTCATGGTGCATTATACTCACATTCATTGCACTTTGCTATGCATAGTAACGTTACGTTATAGCCACACCGTGGCTGTACTAAATTCTACAGGGACTTCAGGTTACAAAAAAAAGAAGGTATGGGAACTGTTTAAAATATCTGAACATTATGAAGTGGATATGAACACACACGTACTACATGCTTGCTTACACATACGAACTTATACATACACACACCTGATCTCGCTCTCTTCTCTCACCCTCTCTTTTATTTTCTATTCTCTTCTCTCCCTCTCTATTGTTGAGAACTGTTTTATAATTTAATGTGTTTATTGTTTGTCTATCTTTTTTATGTATTTGTCTACAAATGTATATATTTTGACAAAAAGCAAGGGGAAGATATCAAAATAGGGGCATTAGGGAATAATAACATATTGTACGGAATACATTTGTACTGTAGTGAAGACGTCTCTAGAGTAATGCAAGGTCACTTTCATGATCATGTGAAACGTCAATTGCTATGGAAATGCTGGGATGTGTTTTTCAATTATGTTAAAGGTAATTATGATGCAACTATGATGGTGATACGATATGGATTACAATTATGAATATTAAGGCTATACACACACTACATGTTACACACATAGACACTCAAACATGCAAATTGGCAGAGTTATTATTTATTTGGACATCACAAATTATAGTCTTACTCTTATACAGACATCATACACACTCTCATTATATCATATCCAATATCATACACATCAACCTACTCAGATTTGTTACACACATCATTTGTCTCAATTTTCTAACATCTGTGGCATTGGCTCACAGGCAAACAGGCAAGGGAATAAAAAAAACATTGCTAGAACCTATTTCTTGAATTCTAAATATCAGACATTTGAAAGCTCTAGTTTCGACCTTCATATTACCACTGTTGGCAGTAACTTTACAAGCACTAATTATGGTCAAATTAGCCTGAGAATAGTATCTAGTTATGGTAAGGGGTGAAATACACATAGCTAGTTATAATTGTAACGGTTTGGCAGATTATAAAAAAAGAAGATCAGTCTTTACATGGCTAAAAGAAAAGGAATATAATATATATACTGTTTACAGGAAACTCACTCTACATGCTTAGATGAAGTTACGTGGAAAAGGGAATGGGGTGGTGAAATACTTTTCTGTCATGGACAAAGGAACTCAAAGGATGTGATGATATTAATTAACCAACATTTCAATCTGAATGTGCAGATAATCAGGAATTATTTGCAAGGAAGGTGGATTCTTTTGAATATGAAAGTGGACAAAATAGAGATTTGGCTCATTAATCTATATGGTCCAAATCAGGATGATCTACACTTCTTCAAAAACATGTATACCAACAAATGATCTAATCATTATGGTAGGAGACTCTAAAACAGTGTTAAGTACCTCAATGGACAGTAAGGTAATCACTGTACAAACTATCATCACCGTGCCCTTAAGGAAATCACAACTATTATGGACACATTAGAAATAGTAAATATTTGGAGACTAAAAAACCCCGACCTAGTGAGATATACATGGAGGAGACTTAATCAAGCTAGTCGTCTTGACTACTTTCTTGTCTGTTTCGCTCTTGCATCAAAGTTTTAAAAAGTTTTAATAGGAGACAGAATGCGATCGGATCATCATCTAATTGGCATTCACATAACTCTAGTAGATTTTCCACGTGGACAGGGATATTGGATATTTAATCAAAGATTACTGGAGGACAAGTTATTTTTAACTAAGACAAAATAATTTATAAATGTATTTTTCCAGTATAATATAGGTTCAGCATATGCCCTTATTGTTTGTACCTTCAGGGGTCATTCAATTCAATATTCATCAATAATTTAAAAAAAAGCAGTTTCTGGCTAAAGAAACAAGACTAACAAGACTAACTAATAGTACAGGTAGATAGCAATAAAAACGACACTACAGAGATACAAAATAAGTTAGAGGAAAAACAAAAAGAACTTGAGGAACTTATTCAAGAACAATCTAATGTAATCTATTACAAAATTAAAGCAAACGTGGAGATAATATGGAGAAAAATGCACAAAATTCTTCCTGAATCTCCAATACAGGAACGCTAACAAAAAGAATTTGCAGAAACTCGTTACTGAAGACGGAGTCATCTATGATTCTCCGAATTATATTTTAAAAGAGGAAGCTAATTATTTTAGGCAGATGTTTTCCGTCTCATCCTCTCACACTGAATGAAGATTAAGTTAATAAATAATATAAAAAATGTAAAATTAACAAATGTACAGAAAGATCAGTGCGAAGGCCAAATTACAGAGGAAGAACTTTGAGGCTATTAAATCCTTTCAGTCTGGAAAAACCCCAGGGCTTGATGGCATACCGGTAGAGGTATATCAAATATTTTTGGATATACTAAAAGCTTCATTGTTAGATTGTTTTAACTACTCCTATAGAACAGGTCTGTCAGGTACTCAGCAGGAAGGTCTAATTTCTCTATTATTAAAATAAGACCTAGATGGCAAATAAAAAAAACTGGAGGCCTCTTACACTTCAATCTTGTGATGCAAAAATACTAGCAAAATGCATAGCACTCAGAATTAAAAGGGTTTTACCAGATATTGTTCATCCTGATCAGACAGGTTTTTTACATGGACGATACATTGGAGATAATATAACTACTAGAAATAATAGAACATCATGAAACATATAAGAAGCCAGGAATGGTATTTATAGCAGATATTGAAAAGGCATTTGATAAAGTAATATTGGATTTTATTTATAAATGCCTGGATTTTTTCAATTTCAGTAATTCCCTTATAAAATGGGTAAAAATAATGTATAGCAACCCCAGGTGTAAACGAGTAAATAACGGCTACTTCTCAGTGAGTTTTGAATTGTCAAGAGTAGTTAAACTAGGGTGTCCACTGTCACCATATCTATTCGTTATGGCCATCGAAATGCCAGCTATTAAAATCAGATCCAATAACAACATTAGAGGATTAGAAATCCAAGGCTTAAAAACAAAGGTGTCCATGTATGCCGATGACTTAAGTTTTATGTTAAATCCGCAAGCTAGATTAGATCCCTGCAATGTCTCATTAATCTCTCTGGGATATGTGGGACGCTAGCATCCCACCTGGCCAAAAGCCAGGGAAAAAGCCAGGGAAAATTCAAATAAATTACTATAAAAATCTAACTTTCATTATATCACACATGCAAGATAGCAAATTAAACCTACACTTGTTGTGAATCCATGCCAGATTTCAAAAAGGCTTTTCGGCGAAAGCAAACGATGCTATTATCTGAGGATAGCACCTCTGTGAACAAAGAGAGAGAAGCATATTTCAACCCTGCAGGCGCGACACAAAACGCAGAAATTAAAATAGAATTCATGCCTTACCTTTGACAAGCTTCTTTTGTTGGCACTCCAATATGTCCCATAAACATCACAAATCGTCCTTTTGTTCGATTAATTCCGTCGATATATATCCAAAATGTCAATTTATTTGGCGCGTTTTATCCAGAAAAACACCAGTTCCAACTTGCTCAACGTGACTACAAAATATCTCAAAAATTACCTGTAAACTTTGCCAAAACATTTCAAACTACTTTTGTAATACAACTGTAGGTCTTTTTTTAACGTAAATAATCGATAAAATTGAAGACGGGATGATCTGTGTTCAATACAGGAAGAAAACAAACTGAAGCATGCTTTCTGGTCATGCGCCTCTATCTAACAGTACACTTCAAGTGACCCTCGTTCAAGATGGTCGTACTTCTTCATTACACAAAGGAATACCCTCAACTAATTTCTAAAGACTGTTGACATCCAGTGGAAACGATATGAACTGCAAGAAGGTCCCTTAGAAATCTGGATTCCCAATGAAACCCCATTGAAAAGAGAGTGACCTCAAAAAATAAAAAATCTGAATGGTTTGTCCTCGGGGTTTCGCCTGCTAAATAAGTTCTGTTATACTCACAGACATGATTCAAACAGTTTAAGAGACTTCAGAGTGTTTTCTATCCAAATATACTAATAATATGCATATCTTATCTTCTGGGCATTAGTAGCAGGTAGTTGAATTTACATTACTTTGCAGCTTACCTATAAAATGGGCTGATGGTGAAGTACACATACTCGGTATTCATTTCACAAAAGATATAAATAAGCTCTCCACAATGAATTTAAATAGAAAACTTGTAAACATAGACAAGATCCTGCTACCATGGAGAGGTAAATACCTGTCTATTTATGGAAAAATTGCCCTGATTAACTCCTTAGTCATATCTCAGTTTACTCACTTACTTATGGAGCTGCCTACTCCCGATGATTCGTTTTTCAAATTATATGAGCAAAAATAGTTTGCTTTATCTGGGACGCTAAACCAGACAAAATAAAATGAGCCTATCTATATAATGAATTTAAAATGGGTGGGTTGAGATTATTAAATATAAAAGCACTAAACCTCTCTCTAAAAGCTTCACTCATTCAAAAGTTTTATTTGAACCCTAAATGGTTCTCGAGTAGATTACTAAGAAAAGCTCATCCATTGTTTAAAAATGGCCAAGAGTACAACCAATTGATTACAGCATTGCCCCAAAAATGGAGGAGGCGGGTGGCAGCGGGAGGAGGTAGGGAAATGGTCTGTCTGCCCAATATAAAGGATCAAAAAACTGGCGGAGGAATAAAAATAGCATAAATAGGAAAGTATACCAAACATCATATCATAGTTGAAAGATATGTGTTGTGTAGAAATACGAAGTGGGTGACCAGCAGAGGTAGATGGGATGGGCTGAGGGAAGCTGAGGGTTGGTTTGTGGAATTGGAGACAAGTGGGAGTGGAGTTGCTGTGTGAGAGAGAGAATGATGGTCAAAAGATAAAATAAAGAGAATGATGGTCAGAAAAGTCCAAATAAAACATAATAAAAGTACATTTGAATGACACTAAGTGGCAGTGTTTTTACAACTAATGCCGGTTTGCCAGAGGCTGATGCCGTGCAGGTGTTTGTACACATGCATATACACACACTCTCATTCAAATAAACACATACAAGAACACACACATACATGCAACAGTGCCAGACATGCACACAAACATATAAAGTAGGCATTGCTGTTATGATTTCAGTTGTCCTTGATGTCCTTTGTTTTAAATGTATATATTTTTTGCATTGTTGTTTGCTGTTTTCTTCTGTCTTTTCCTTTTTTCTCTTTTGTTCATTCTCTTGGTTTTTAGTGCATTGGGGGGTTCTTGGGGGGGGGGGGGGGGGACTGTGGGAGGGGTCTCAAATGGTTGAGGGACAGCTATTGGGGAACTGTTGGGGGATCTTGGAGGGTTCAGGTTTCACAAGATTGTGATCATGAAAAAGGTTTTTAAAATAAAATAATAAAAAATAATAAAAAAAGTTACATTATACTGTACCACATAGACAATAATAACTGTTCAGAAACATTACATCTACAAGTACATTCAGAGAGAAATATGGCAGGACTGTTTAAGACTTCTTGGAGCACCTTACCTTTACTCTTCAATCTCTTCTAGATGTCCATGCCAGAGAGTTCAGCAGGTTCTGTTTTCTCATCAAAGACAGAGGACAGAGGCCTTCCCTGGAGGCAGTGGACAAAGAGCAGGTCGAGGGGCTAGGGGACCTGGTGGAGCTCATGAAGAAGTGCTGGGACCATGAGCCCTCTAAGAGACCCCCCTTCAAGGGTAAGAGTACAGGAGTGTAGTTGGAATATTCATTTTTTTTATCACATAGGGTAGCTATACTCATCCAGTTAGGATTGTGTACATCTTGATTGTCATAACATAAGCATGTGTGTCTTTATTTAAGAGTTTTACACATCACTGATACATGTCGTTTGGAACTCTTCCTGTTTATTTTTCAGAATGCTTCCTTGTGACAGGAAGAGTGTTTGAGAAGCACAAGAAGGGGATACAGGATGCCGTCAATCAAGTGCTGCTAAAACTGGTACAGAACAAGACACTAAAGCTATGTTCTGCTATGTACACTACTGTACCACTCAGAATAAAAAAATGTATTTGTCATGCATTTAAGTGGTAATGCTTATGTGGGCATTGGAACATAGCATACTAATAACTGTCTCCTCCTTATTCTACTCTTCCCTCTATCATACCCTCTCTCTAGAACTTGGGAAGTGTGGAGGGAAGTAAAACATCAGGTGTTGGCACCCCCCGTGTATCTGCAAGTTCAAAGCCACCTGGTATAACACTTTATAACAATTAATACTACTATTGAACTTAGTATCCAAGTATTGACTTGATTGAGTTCACCTAAATCATAGACCAAATATAGAATGTTGACCTTGCTTCCACAGCATGTCCAAAAGACAAGGTGAATATCTCTGCTGATGTGAAGACTGGTCCACTCCCTCCAACACAGGTAAGTGAATTTGGCCTTCACTGAGATGCATCTATGGCTTGATGAGAAAACACTGAATAATATTGCCAACATAACTCTTGGTCTGCTCATATCCTGTAAACAGTGGCAGATTTAGGTATAGGCGACATGGGCAGCCGCCCAGGGCGGCGTCTTGCAAAAACATTCGGAATGGTGACATTTGCACGATCGGTTTTCTATCGCTCATTTGCACCTCACGTCAATGATATGTCACCGTGTGGGAATGTGGGTCAATTAACCTTGTTGGAGTGGTGGCCCTGATTCTAATTTGTGAGCAAGGCAGGCTACTGCCTGGGAAGGTCTCCCACTCAGAAGTACAAGATGAAGAGGGGGCGGGGGTAGGTTGACCTCAGATCTCCCTACTGGAAGACAGAGGTTGGGGGAGCAGGGGAATCTATCAAATAGCACACCTCTAACTTTGTACAGTACTAATGCAATTAGTAATGCAATTAATTGTGCAATTAGTTATGCAATTTAGTTTGTGTGTTTTTTTGTTTGAAGTGCAATAGTGTAATAATCAGATTCTCGTCTTTATAAGTGTGTTATTCTATTTGTGCATTTGTGTGATATAGGATTTGTGCAATTTAGTTTTATTTGTGTGATTTTTGTTAGCAATAGGGTAATAGAGTAATAATTTTATTCTCTTTTTTATTTGTTCTTATATACTTGTCACACACACACTGACCATTATTTGCGTTGTTTGTTTCTATGTTTTGTTTGGTCAGGGTGTGATATTAGTGGGCATTCTATGTTGCATGTCTAGTTAGTCTGTTTCTATGTGTTTTTGCCTGATATGGTTCTCAATCAGTGGCAGGTGTTTGTCATTGTCTCTGATTGGGAACCATATTTAGGTAGCCTATTTTGTATTGTGGTTTGTGGGTTATTGTCTATGTGATGTTGCATGTTTTCACACAGTATTGATAGTGGTCACGGTCGTCAAATTATTTTGTTCATTTGTTTAGTGTTCGTCGTGTTCTTTCATCTACATTAAAATAATCTATTCTCCTCACTCAGAAGATCGTGACAATACTACAAGTCTTATTTTGTATATATTTTCATATTTACATCGTTTTAAATGTTATGATTGTTTATTTGTGTTGTTCCAAATGTCTGATTAAAAATTACAGTTAGTGGGGAGGGGCTAAATGTATAAAGGCTCGAGGCCAGACCCAGATGCAGCTACAGGATGCAGATGGTTTGAGTATTAGATATGTATTACTTCCAAAAGGGTAAGCAAGAGAATGGTCATGGACAGGCAAAAGGTCAAAACGAGTTCAGAGTCCAGGAGGTTAAGAGTGGCAGGCAGGCTCGAGGTCAGTGCAGGCAGACTGGTCAGGCAGGTGGGTACGGAGTCCAGAAAACAGGCAAGCGTCAAAACCGGGAGGACAGGGAAAAAGGAGAATAGCAAAAGCAGGAGTACGGGAAAAACACACTGGTTGACTTGAAACAGACAGGACGAACTGGAACAGAGAGACAGGAAACACAGGGATAAATACACTGGGGAAAATAAGCGACACCTGGAGGTGGTGGAGACAATCACAAGGACAGGTGAAACAGATAAAGGTGTTACAGTACAGAAGTTTAATATGTTATAATTATTTATTTGTGTTGTTACAAATGTCTGACAAAAAAATACAGTTAGTGCAGAATGGTGCTTCTTGGGGCTGTAAGGCTGCTCATATTATGGTTTTCAAACATATCAATTGTGATTTTGTAAATTGCTTTAATTTCTGCTTACTGTAGGATGTGGCTGATGGCTTGTCCTCAAAACCAATCGACAAAGGTAAAATAATAATTTAATTATCTCTCGTCTCCTCTCTCTCTGCTCTTCCCTTACTCTCTATATCTCTCACTTCTCTTAACTTCCAATCATATGAGTGTGAGAACAGCTTGTCAAATAGATCAGATATGAAAAACAGAGTTATTTGCACTCCTTGTATTTCTCCAGGTACATTAGAAAAATGTCAATACTTGTAAGTGAAAGTCCAGTGAATTTGCAGTCATGCATACTCCAAAAATGTTTTGAACTTTTCATAAATCAACGTTTTGGTCAATAGACTGAAAAAAGTCTGGACACCTTTACTTTTTATAACCTCAGACAGGATGTGATCCATATAGACAAAATATAATTGCTATTACATGCATATGGTCCCTTGCAGCTTTTGCCCATTTGTCATTATATGTTGTCCTATCTGTCTGTCCTGTCTGAATGTCCTGTTTGACAACCCACGTCACTGCATGGGAAATATCCCTTGATGTGATTTTGTTGTTGTGCAGAAAGTCATGTCTGATGGAGTCAGGCACAGATGAGACTAATCAAAAGGAAAAGTGGCTAAATCAACCTTTTCCAAAGCTCTGCTGAAACACTAGCCAGGATCAATCTGCAGTCATGGAGACAAAGCAGTATGGTAATGTAACCTGCCTTGTTTGCGTGGGATACATGCTGAAATATTACTGAACTAGTGTTGTAAGAAGATACTACAAAATAATGGAACTAAATAATTACTGTAATTGACCAGTTTCACACTGAGAGGCGTGATGAATAAATAGATGACCTAAAGTCAGGAGTCTATCAATCTGCAAGACAACAGTATGCATATTACTGAGGAAATATTCATATTGGAAAATATGGCATGCTCAACTCTTAAAAAAAAAAAGATTTGTTTGGTGCTGATATGAAATGCATTTTAATAACTCAGATTGTGACTACTGAATGTCATTTTCATTCAGGAAACAATTCTGATGCAAGGTCTTTCTTAAGTCATGTTTGTCAGATGATGCCGAAAGAAAAACTTCTGTGTTTCGGTCTCACCTGTATAGTCCTGTACATTCACGGTTAGATTCACTGAAAATCAATCATTCTTTAAGGTTGTTTGAATAACAAATGTTCTCTAACCCAGGTGCCCAATTTGTGGATGATAACATGGAACAACTTGTTCAAAGGATTACCCTGGTGATGCCAATAGCAGATGGCCTGTACCAGAAGAAAATTATCCATTATGAGGATTACTCTGAAATCACTGCGGCCCAAACCAGTATGGCAAAGATGAGAAAGCTATATGTGGCCCTGCAACAAGGAGGAGCGGTGGCTAAATCAGCCTTTTACCAAATTCTACTGAAACAACAATCTCTTCTAGTCAAAGAACTGGGTAAACTCCTCTCTCCTCTTTTGGTATCATACGTATCTATCAGTAAAATATATGTGTATTCCAGTCCCTGCTCCCCTGGAATCAGCTGTAATGTTGATTATCTATCATGAGTTTGAATGGAGAAGGTGATGGTTTGTTATGGGGCTGCAATGTCCCCCCTAGCCACCCTGTAATTCTAAACCCTGCACACAACTGATTATTTCCCTTTGTTTTCCTATATGACTACAGGTGGGGTTGTCCAGAAATGAAGTCATAACTTGAGCGGCTTCTACAGTCTTGGTCTGGACTCACTTTTTTTCAAATCTCACACATTACCTCAGAAATATTGGTCCTTTCACACCAGTTGTCAAACAACAATTTGTAACAAAATAAATACAGGAAAAATATTGAATCACGTCATGTCTTTTCCTGGTTGCTTAAGTGTTCAGACTGCCTACCGAAGACAGCGAACTAGGACCCGGACTGGAATTTGCCAACAGACAGGAGAAGTCATACAAAAACCTTGACATCTGAATCTTTAATGGTTTTACTATATAAGATTTTGAAAACCAGTGTGTGTGAATCACAGGAGGCTGGTGAGGAGGTGACGGCGCATAGTAAGGACTGGAATGGAGGAAATGGAATGCCGTTACATTCATTCCGTTCCAGCCATTACTATGAGGTCGTCCTCCCCAAATAAGGTGCCACCAGCCACCTGTGGTGGGAATGCTGCAAATGTCTCACCATTATGCCTTAAACATACCTGGAAACATATTAATAAATAAATGTTGATCCAATACTACATCTGTGAAATATAAGAGTTTGTCAATGTGGTGAGTGTTCAGGTCCAGGTGGTGGATAGGATACATTTTTACACAGTGTAAAGTTGCTCTTTATTCTACAGAAAATCACTGTGTAAACACACACCATCCCTACATTATGTCAGTATTCACAAGCAGCACATGGAGAATATCCTTTGCTATTTTAATGTTCTTGTTTTTTAATATGTGGTATATCTGCATGTTTTGTGATTCCTGCATAAGTAATTGCCTCTGAGGACAAAGTTATCTGTATCTAAATCTGACCTGTATTAACTCTGATCACCACTAGATGGTAGTCACTGACCAGATTATGTAGAATTACATTTCTATCCAGAAAAGTAAATGTGCATTTGGTATAGAATAGATATGTTTTATTTGGTGAAGCCTGTAGACCTGAGACCAGTGGGGTAGATGGCAAAGCAGGATCAATTATTTCTGAGATAGACCAACGTGCTCTGAATAAAACATGTGATTACATGTCTGTATATAAAGTCTTAACTCTGCACTTGGAAGTCCACGCCCTCTGATTCAGATAAAAAGGGGTGGAGAATGTAAAGAGAAAACCGAAAGTAAAAATCTGAAGAAAAAGTTTTTGAGACAAAGAGTTACTGGGAGTTATCTGTCCAACACAGACATATTGTAAGTACCTGGGTGTAATGGGTAAAATAAAGAT
Organism: Oncorhynchus mykiss; assembly: GCF_013265735.2. Lineage (NCBI taxonomy): Eukaryota > Metazoa > Chordata > Actinopteri > Salmoniformes > Salmonidae > Oncorhynchus > Oncorhynchus mykiss. The sequence goes on from NC_048565.1 coordinate 32,751,721, forward strand.
TGCCAATGTGTCAATATGGTTGACTCCATATTTTTGCTCGTAGTAAAGTTGTATTAATTTAATATTTTTATATTTGACCCATTCTAGTGATCTACAATGGCCACACCAGTTCCACAGCGGCTGCTGGCTACCCTAGAAAAACTAGACAAGGCTACATTTGAGACCTTCCAGTGGAACCTGATGGAGGAAACACTCGAAGGCTTCAATCCCATGTCAATCGCCAGTCTAGAGGATGCTAGCAGGCACAAGACAGTGAGTAAGATGGTGCAGGCCTACAAGAAAGAAGGTGCTATGAAAATCACACAGAAGATCCTGGAGAACATAGGAATGATTGATCTAGCAGATAAGTTAAAGACCGAGGGCAAAAAAGGTAATTCAGAATTAACTGATTACAAATTCTGTATGCAACAAATGTACTTTCATTTGTGCATTTTAATCATTCTTCCACATACTGTAAAGTTGATTATAGTAAATATGTAAATGTCTATTGTTGATAGTTGAACATTGAAAGGCAGTTTCCAGGACACAGATAATTAAAGCTACACCTGAACTAAAAATAATTTTCAATTGAGATTCTCCATTGTTATTGCTTTTTATTCCAGAAGAAGGCTTCTAATCTGTGCTCAGGAAGCTGCCCCTGAATGTCGGCCTACTTGTGCAATGAAGTAAAAGCAGTTCTGCATGCCATACGTCAATATGTGCTCTATTTAACTCAGGCTACAAATACAGAACATGTATTGGATGTTGATTCTTTACAAACAATGTCATGGAGAGTCTTTCTCTCTTGCCAGATCAAGATGCTACTCCCCAATCTAGCCAGGATCAATCTGCAGTCATGGAGACAAAGCAGTATGGTAATGTAACCTGCCTTGTTTGCATGGGATAAATGCTGAAATATTACTGAACTAGTGTTGTGTAAGAAGATATTTCAAAAAATGGAACTAAAACATGACTGTAATTGACCAGATTCACACTGAGAGGCGTGATGAATAAATAGATGACCTAAAGTCAAGAGTCTATCAATCTGCAAGACAACAGTATGCATATTACTGAGGAAATATTCATAATGGAAAATATGGCATGCTCAACTCTTTAAAAAAAAGCTTTGTTTGGTGCTGATAGGAAATGCATTTTAGTAACTCAGATTGTGACTACTGAATGTCATTTTCATTCAGGAAACAATTCTGATGCAAGGTCTTTCTTAAGTCATGTTTGTCAAATGATGCCAAAAGAAAATCTTCTGTATTACGGTCTCACCTGTATAGTCCTGTACATTCACGGTTAGATTCACTGAAAATCAATCATTCTTTAAGGTTGTTTGAATAACAAATGTTCTCTAACCCAGGTGCCCAATTTGTGGATGATAACATGGAACAACTTGTTCAAAGGATTTCCCTGGTGATGCCAATAGCAGATGGCCTGTTCCAGAAGAAAATGATCCATTATGAGGATTACTCTGAAATCACTGCGGCCCAAACCAGTATGGCAAAGATGAGAAAGCTATATGTGGCCCTGCAACCAGGAGGAGCGGTGGCTAAATCAGCCTTTTACCAAATTCTACTGAAACAACAATCTCTTCTAGTCAAAGAACTGGGTAAACTCCTCTCTCTCCTCTTTTGGTATCATACGTATCTATCAGTAAAATATATGTGTATTCCAGTCCCTGCTCCCCTGGAATCAGCTGTAATGTTGATTATCTATCATGAGTTTGAATGGAGAAGGTGATGGTTTGTTATGGGGCTGCAATGTTCCCCCTAGCCACCCTGTAATTCTAAACCCTGCACACAACTGATTATTTCCCTTTGTTTTCCTATATGACTACAGGTGGGGTTGTCCAGAAATGAAGTCATAACTTAAGCGGCTTCTACAGTCTTGGTCTGGACTCACTTTTTTTCAAATCTCACACGTTACCTCAGAAATATTGGTCCTTTCACACCACTGTTGTCAAACAACAATTTGTAACAAAATAAATGTAAAAAAAAAAAAAAATGAATCAGACCATTTCTTTTCCTGGTTGCTTCATTGTTCAGATTGCATACCGAAGACAGCGAACTAGGACCCGGACTGGGATTTGCCACCAGACAAGAGAAGTCATACAAAAACCATCTTTAATAGTTTTACTCTATAAGATTTCGAAATACAGTGTGTTGGAATCACTTGAAACTGGTGATGAGAGGACGGCTCATACTAAGGGCTTGAATGGAGGAAATGGAATGGTATCAAACAGATTGATCTGTCCATTCATTCTGTTCCAGCCATTACTATGAGCTCGTCCTCCCAAATTAAGGTGCCACCAGCCACCTGTGGTGGGAATACTGCAAATATCTCACCATTATGCCTAAACATACCTGGAAACATTTTCATTTGAAAAAAAAAAAAAAGTTGATCCAATACTACATCTGTGAAATATAAGAGTTTGTCAATGTGGTGAGTGTTCAGGTCCAGGTGGTGGATAGGATACATTTTTACACAGTGTAAAGTTGCTCTTTATTCTACAGAAAATCACTGTGTAAACACAAATCATCACTACATGTGCACTTTATAACTGTGTCAGCTTGGAGAGCAGCGCATAGAGACCTCTCTTTTAATGTGGAACTGAAAGCATTTTAGCAACAGGACATCTTATTCAAATCTTTTTTATACACCCCCATTTTCTTGAAAGCGAGCACTTAGATACATGGTCATTTTCACATTTTCATGAAGTCTTTGAATGTTTGGGAATTATGTATACTAAAGAATTTGTGAAAATTCAAAAGCAATATTGAGTGGGAAAGTGGCCACGGGTTTGGACAATTAATAGACACTGCAGCAAATAAAACCTAATAAAAACATCTGTCTCGTCCAGGACTGGAGTCCACGCAGACCGTTGCTCCATAGCCAATCTGAATATCCACATTACAGCCTTATTCTAAAATTGATCAAATATTTTTTTTCTTCATTCTACACACAATTCCCCAAATTAACAAAGCGAAACAGTTTTTTAGAAATGTTTGCAAATGTATTACAAACAAAAACAGAAATACCTAACTTACATAAGTATTCAGACCCTTTGCTATAAGACTCAAAATTGAGCTCAGGTGCATCCTGTTTCTATTGATCATCCTCAAGATGTTTCTATAGCTAGATTGGAGTCCACCTGTGGTAAATTCAATTGATTGGACATGATTTGGAAAGGCACACACCAGTCTATATAAAGTCCCGCAGTTGACAGTGCATGTCAAAACCAAAACAAAGCCATGAGGAGGAAGGAATTGTCTGTAGAGCGCCGAGGCAGGATTGTGTCGAGACACAGACCTGGGGAAGGGTACTAAAAAATGTCTCAAGCATTGAAGGTCCCCAAGAACTCCATCATTTTTAAATGGAAGAAGTTTAGAACCACCAAGACTCTTCCTCAATCAAGCTTTCCGCCCAGCCAAACTGATCAATCAGTGGAAGGACCTTGGTCAGGGAGGTGACCAAGAACCCGATGGCCAATCTGACTGAGCTCCAGAGTTATTCTGGGGAAATGGGAGTACCTTCCAGAAGCACACACATCTCCAAAGCACTCCACCAATCAGGCCTTTATGATAGTGTGGCCAAACAGAAGCCACTCCTCAATAAAAGTCACATTACAGCCCACTTGTAGTTTGCCAAAAGGCACCTAAAGGACTCTCAGAACATGAGAAACAAGATTCGCTGGTCTCATGAAACCAAGATAGAACTCTTTGGCCTGAATGACAAGCGTCACATCTGAAGGAAACCTGGCGCCATCCCTATGGTGAAGCATGGTGGTAGCAGCATCATCCTGCTGGGACGTTTTTCAGCGGCAGGGACTGGGAGACTAGTCAGGATCGAGGGAAAGATAATCGGAGCAAAGTACAGAGAGGTCCTTGATGAAAACCTGCTCCAGAGCACTTAGGACCTCAGCCTGGGGCCAAGGTTACAACAGGACAACGACCCTAAGCACACAGCCAAGACAACGCAGGAATGGCTTGGGGACAAGTCTCTGAATGTCCTTGAGTGGCCCAGCCAGAGCCCGGACTTGAACCCATTCGAAAATCTCTGGAGAGACCTGAAAATAGCTGTGCAGCGATGCTCCCCATCCAACCTGACAAAGCTTGAGAGGATCTGTAGAGAAGAATGGGAAAAACTCCCAAAATACAGGTTTGCCAAGCTTGTAACGTCATACCCAAGAAGACTAAAGGCTGTAATCACTGCCATAGGTGCTTCAACAAAGTATTGAGTAAAGGGTCTGAAAACGTATGTACTGTAAATGTGATATTGATGTTTTTTTGTGGCAAAAAAATATGAAATCCTGTTTTTTCTTGGTCATTATTTTGTGTAGATGAGGAAAATAAACAATTTATTCCATTTTAGAATAAGGCTGTAATGTAACAAAATGTGGAAAAAGTCAAGGGGTATGAATACTAATCCGAATGCACTGTATATGCCAACAAGAAATTTGCCACAATGGCCTGTCATCATTCACTTCAAACTGTACTGTGTTCACAGGCAATTGCAACAGCTCGACTTTAGTTCCTTACTTCGCATTAGGCAAAAGCCACAAAATACACTTGAATGGATTTCTGCAAATATGTAGCTAAATACCACTCTTACATTTGGGAAATTGACAGTCCTAGTGATCAAACAACCTTAAAAAGGTAGGCTATCTTTCCCTATGTGAACATCAACAACAGCAAGATAAACAACTAAAGCTAGCCAGCGCAAGATGAGCTCAAATCTAATTAAGGAACAATATATTTACCCTCTCAAACCTTTTCAGCTTTTGTTGGCCTTCAAAATTGCATTGACAACCGATGGGGATTATCCTGCTCGTCCTTCTGCAGTTTGCCTGCCAATTTATGCGTTGTCCCAACAAAGCACACATGCTAACTGGCTAAAGTTGGCTAGCTTCTTCCAGACACAAATGACAGAACACCTCACTGACCATTTATATATAGACCATTCGTGATTAACAATTGCTTTTTTTTGCCTACATTTACTTACACGGGCCATATTCAGCACGTCTTGCGCGTTCATAAATTATTCTGCGCTCTGGTCCACTCAGACAATAGTAGATAGCTAGCCAGAGTGAATTTGCAAATGCAAGAGATATGCTAACTAGCTAGCTAGCAAATCTTTTCACATTTCTTGCTATCTAATGACATGTGCATCACTAGTTTTGTAGTCCCCGAAAAGCGATAAGGGAAAAAGTCACTCACTAACCCACTCCTCCAATGACATGAAGTCCACCTAGCGGCTAGCTAGCTAATGTTAGGCTCTGTTTTTAGCTTGCTACTACATACATAGATAGATAAGCTACATGTAGCATATTAGCCACGTTATGACTGACTTGTGATCATTGCCCTTTCTAGTTTGACACATCGTCCGTTTTTGTCCAAAACATTGAGTCATTGAAACTGAAACAGTGCCTTCCAAACAGAGGCAGCAAACAATGTACCAGGCCAGCTGTGTTTTACAACCTTAAAGGAATATTTTTTGGACTACCAAGAAATGTATTGGTGAATTACTGTATATTAATCATGAATTGAACTTCAACCATCTATTCTTCCAACAATGCCTTAGTGTATGTCACGTAATCAAAAAAAACTGGAGGGCCAGCTGCTGAGTTCCTGGAGAGGTGGGATTTCCACCTGTCTTTCCCCAACTGCCAAATGGTCACTAACAACGACCACAGACAGGCACTCCAGGTGAGGGAGAAGCTGACCACACTTCTCATGGCCAGCAGGTGAAGTCCCATGGCAGCATGTGGTGGAGTGAAGGTTATTTTAAAGAAACATCCACCGTTGTTGATAAAATACAATTCCTCAGATTATTTAATGTCTCATTGGCTCTCTTCATTTGTAAGTCATTAAGTGCATTTGAGAGTAAAGACCACACTGTAACCTCTTCCCTAGAACATCAGTATTATATGTACCTGGCATGGTACATCAGGTGAGCAGGAGCTCTAATTAAGGTTATACGACATACAGTTAGGTTGATAACAATGGGAAAGGGTAATCTAGGGTAAATGCAATTAGTACAGTTTTCCACCATCTTCACTGGCCTGACAACAAAATGCAGGTGGACAAAAAAATGAATTAAGAAGAGATTGGGTTTTTACTTTCATCTGGTCTTAGACTCTTTCCTCTGTACACCTTTGCAGATCTAATTGAGATACTAAGAAACAAATGAAATTAAAAACATTACAGGAGAAAGTACAGGAAAGAACATGACTGGTATGTGCATTATTGAAAGGGGTGTGTGTGTGTGTGCGTGCATGTATGTACGTGTAAAAAAAAAACATACTGAAGATGACAGAGGGTCACGCTGCACCGGTGGTGGACATACTGAAGATGACGTAGAGGGTCACTCTGCACCGGTGGTGGACATACTGAAGATGACGTAGAGGGTCACTCTGCACCGGTGGTGGACATACTGAAGATGACGTAGAGGGTCACGCTGCACCGGTGGTGGACATACTGAAGATGACGTAGAGGGTCACGCTGCACCGGTGGTGGACATACTGAAGATGACGTAGAGGGTCACGCTGCACGGTGGTGGACATACTGAAGATGACGTAGAGGGTCACGCTACACCGGTGGTGGACATACTGAAGATGACGTAGAGGGTCACGCTGCACCGGTGGTGGACATACTGAAGATGACGTAGAGGGTCACTCTGCACCGGTGGTGGACATACTGAAGATGACGTAGAGGGTCACGCTGCACCGGTGGTGGACATACTGAAGATGACGTAGAGGGTCACTCTGCACCGGTGGTGGACATACTTGAAAATGACGTAGAGGGTCACGCTGCACCAGTGGTGGACATACTGAAGATGACGTAGAGGGTCACGCTGCACCGGTGGTGGACATACTGAAGATGACATAGAGGGTCACTCTGCACCGGTGGTGGACATACTGAAGATGACGTAGAGGGTCACTCTGCACCGGTGGTGGACATACTGAAGATGACGTAGAGGGTCACGCTGCACCGGTGGTGGACATACTGAAGATGACGTAGAGGGTCACTCTGCACCGGTGGTGGACATACTGAAGATGACGTAGAGGGTCACGCTGCACCGGTGGTGGACATACTGAAGATGACGTAGAGGGTCACGCTGCACCGGTGGTGGACATACTGAAGATGACGTAGAGGGTCACGCTGCACCGGTGGTGGACATACTGAAGATGACGTAGAGGGTCACTCTGCACCGGTGGTGGACATACTGAAGATGACGTAGAGGGTCACGCTGCACCGGTGGTGGACATACATGAAGATGACGTAGAGGGTCACGCTGCACCGGTGGTGGACATACTGAAGATGACGTAGAGGGTCACTCTGCACCGGTGGTGGACATACTGAAGATGACGTAGAGGGTCACGCTGCACCGGTGGTGGACATACATGAAGATGACGTAGAGGGTCACGCTGCACCGGTGGTGGACATACTGAAGATGACGTAGAGGGTCACTCTGCACCGGTGGTGGACATACTGAAGATGACGTAGAGGGTCACGCTGCACCGGTGGTGGACATACTGAAGATGACGTAGAGGGTCACTCTGCACCGGTGGTGGACATACTGAAGATGACGTAGAGGGTCACGCTGCACCGGTGGTGGACATACTGAAGATGACGTAGAGGGTCACTCTGCACCGGTGGTGGACATACTGAAGATGACGTAGAGGGTCACGCTGCACCGGTGGTGGACATACATGAAGATGATGTAGAGGGTCACGCTGCACCGGTGGTGGACATAGTGAAGATGACGTAGAGGGTCACGCTGCACCGGTGGTGGACATACTGAAGATGACGTAGACTGTCTAGCTGCACCGGTGAAGGACATACTTGAAGATTACGTAGACTGTCTAGCTGCACCGGTGAAGGAAGTGGTCACACTTACAGATAACGTTGGAGAGTCTGGCTGTAAAATTTCCACTTGTTGCCCTAGGCACAATAAATGGATCCAGAAAATAGAAAATGTAGCAGAAGCGCCTGAAGCTGCTGACCCGGACATCATCTTTCTCTGCCCCTCGCTCTGATACCTGTCCGTGAGTCCTCTCCATTCCCTCCTACAGTCTTCTTCTACATAGCCATGAGTACATAAGCCAAACCATCACCTAGCATAACTATAGTTATTAGAAAGCGAACATGGACATGTCACCTACTGTACACAGACACACTTATCTGACCAAATGATCAGGGAAAGTGTCAACCACAATTTCTATTAATATTTCTCTCACACACAGTTATTTGGCCAAATTACCAGGGGTAGTAACTAGCATAATTTATGACTTTCTCTCTCCCTCACAAAACACACATTTCATTGGCTAGGTTAGCAAGCTAGTTAGCTAGCTAACCATATCTAGAAGTCTAAACTGACCTGGAAATCCTAGCGTGGCCAAAAGTTTTGAGAATGACAAATATGAACTTCCACGAAATTTGCTGCTTCAGTGTCTTTAGATATTTTTGTCAGATGTTACTATGGAATACTGAAGTATAATAACAAGCATTTCATAAGTATCAAAGGCTTTTATTGACAACTACATGAAGTTGATGCAAAGAGTCAATATTTGCAGTATTGACCCTTCTTTTTCAAGCCCCCTGCAATCCGCCCTGGCATGCTGTCAATTAACTTCTGGGCCACATCCTCAATGGGATTAATGGGATTAAGGTCTGGGGAGGTTCCTGGCCATGGACCCAAAATATCGATGTTTTGTTCCCCGAGCCACTTAGTTATCACTTTTGCCTTATGGCAAGGTGCTCCATCATGCTGGAAAACATCTGTTCCTGGATGTTTGGGAGAAGTTGCTCTTGGAGGATGTGTTGGTACCATTCTTTATTCATGGCTGTGTTCTTAGGCAAAATTGTGAGTTAGCCCACTCCCTTGTCTGAGAAGCAACCCCACACATGGTCTCAGGATGCTTTACTGTTGGCATGACACAGGACTGATGGTAGCGCTCACCTCGTCTTCTCCGGACAAGCTTTTTTCCCCAAACAAAGGGGGTTCATCAAAGAAAATTACTTTACCCCAGTCCTCAGCAGTCCAATCCCTGTACCTTTTGCAGAATATCAGTCTGTCCCTGATGTTTTTCCTGGAGAGAAGTGGCTTCTTTGCTGCCCTTCTTGACCCCAGGCCATCCTCCAAAAGTCTTCGCCTCACTGTGCGTGTAGATGCACTCACACCTGCCTGCTGACATTCCAGAGCAAGCTCTGTACTGGTGGTGCCCCGATCCCGCAGCTGAATCAACTTTAGGAAACGGTCCTTGCGCTTGCTGGACTTTCTTGGGCGCCCTGAAGCCTTCACAACAATTGAACCGCTCTCCTTGAAGTTCTTGATGATCCGATAAATGGTTGATTTAGATGCAATCTTACTGTCAGCAGTATCCTTACCAGTGAAGCGTTTTTTTTTTTGCTAAGCAATGATGACGCCACGTGTTTCCTTGCAGGTAACCATGGTTGACAGAGGAAGAACAATTATTCCAACCACCACCACTGATTTAATGTCACTTTTATTCATACAAAAAACAATTATAGAAACCATTATAATTATAGAAAGAAAAGTCTCACACTTGAAAGGGGTTCTAGTATTGCTTCAAATAGCATTAGCTGAGGAAGTGGTATGTTGGAGATAAAAAATAAAAAAGTAACCTGGGTGTTTTTTCACACAAACACTCGTCCTGTCCTGCTCAGGTTCCACACATTGAGCTGTAAAACTAAACAGATGTCTCACACACTCCCTACATGGGGCTAAAATGCTACAAACATAAATAACAGCACATTAATTTGGCATTTTTACAAAACACAGTTTTAAGAGTCCATCCAGTGTCCGCTTTTCTATTCTGGGTTCTGAAAATGAAAACAACGACAACAATAACAGAAGGATAACTTTCTGTGGCCGGAGAGAGAGGAGCAGACAGGAGAGAGGGAATGTGTGGGTTCTGTTTGTCCCTGCATCAGGCTTCCAAGAAGACTGGCTGACTGTCCATGTGTAGCATGTTCCGTGTTTTGTGTCCATGTTAAGTCTCCTCTCTGTCTGTGTGTTGAGTGGAGATGCTGATGTGAGTACTACAGCAGGCAGACAAAGCAGTCTGTAGTCTATAGGGGATTCTCTTCTCTGCAAAGTCGGTCTGTTGGTGAGAGAAGCTGACGTGGTTAAGTTTCCTTGGTCACTGCCTGTGGTGAGTGCTGTAGCAGACAGACAAAGAGGTCTGTAGTACTGTTGGTATTTAGTAGACAGACAAAATTGTCTGTAGTCTTTCTCAACAGGGTCAGAAAAATCAGAATCAGGAAGTGAATTCCACCTCAGATGACATGTGCCATAGACTCTGCACAAACACACAAACATACCTCTATGTACACAGTTGCCCTCTCCTTCTCTCTCAAACATTCTCCCCCCCCATGGGCCCCTAAGTGGTACGTTCCTCCCCATTAGCCTCCTGCTTGGTCCTCCTAAGATTGCTCTTCATCTTCACAAACTCAGGGGTGTTCTCCTGCTCCTCCTCATCCTTCTGCTGGTCCAACTCCAGCTAAACACAGATAGAGAAGTATGTTAGGTTAAATATTAGTACAAGTACATTTTAGCTTGTAAACTCAACAAAAAAAGAAACTTCCCTTGTCCAGGACCCGATCTTTCAAAAATCTTCATAGAAAAGGCATTAAACAGTTTCCCATGCTTGTTCAATGAACCATAAACAATTAATGAACATGCACCCGTGGTACGGTTGTTAAGACACTAACAGCTTACAGACGGTAGACAAATAAGGTCATAGTTATGAAAACTTAGGACACTAAAGAGGCCTTTCTACTGACTCTGAAAAACACAAAAAGATGCCCAGGGTCCCTGCTCATCTGTGTGAACGTGCCTTAGGCATGCTGCAAGAAGGCATACGGACTGCAGATGTGGCCAGGTCAATAAATAGCTATGTCCATACTGTGAGACGCCTAAGACAGCGCTACAGGGAGACAGGACGGACATGATTTCCCTCGCAGTGGCAGACCACGTGTAACACCTACACAGGATCGACAGGTACAAGATGGCAACAACTGCCCAAGTTACACCAGGAATGTACAATCGCTCCATCATTGCTCAGACTGTCCGCAATAGGCTGAGAGAGGCTGGACTGAGGGCTTGTAGGCCTGTTGTAAGGCAGGTCTTCACCAGACATCACCAGCAACAACGTCGCCTATAGGCACAAACCCACCGTCGCTGGACCAGACAGGACTGGAAAAAGTGCTCTTCACTGACGAGTCGCGGTTGTCTCACCAGGGGTAATGGTCGGATTCGCGTTTATCGTCGAAGGAATGAGAGTTAGAGGCCTGTACTCTGGAGCGGGATCGATTTGGAGGTGGAGGGTCCGTCATGGTCTGGGGCGGCGTGTCACAGCATCATCGGACTAATCCTGTTGTCATTGCAGGCAATCTCAACGCTATGCGTTACAGGGAAGACATCCTCCTCCCTCATGTGGTACCCTTGTTGGATCGGAGGGTGAGGGCTTGGGCCATTCCCTCCAGAAATGTCCGGGAACTTGCAGCTGCCTTGGTGGAAGAGTGGGGTAACATCTCACAGCAAGAACTGGCAAATCTGATGCAGTCCATGAGGAGGAGATGCACTGCAGTGCTTGCAGTTGGTGGCCACACCAGATACTGACTGTTACTTTTGACACCACCACCCCCCCCCCCCCCCCCCCCCCCCCGCTCAGGGACACATTATTCAATTTCTGTTAGTCATATGTCTGTGGAACTTGTTCAGTTTATGTCTCAGTTGTTGAATCTTATGTTCATACAAATATTTACACATGTCAAGTTTGCTGAAACTTAACACAGTTGACAGTGAGAGGACGTGTTTCTTATTTTGCTGAGTTTAGGTGTGTGTGTGTGTGTGTGTGTGTGTGTGTGTGTTGAGCTGCCAGTATTGTATCAGGGTGATCTGTGTGTGAGACTTGGGCTATGGTGGTCATACCATTTTGTCAGACGGTGTTTGTCAAGCAAATAACTGCCAATCTCACGGTAATTAACAAATACATGTAGCATCGCCTGGCTTCCATGCATAGCCTACAAGCCACTGATGCAGACCTTTGGAACATTTTGGTAGATTTTTAAAAAGTCAAATAAATCCATGTAATATAGCATACACAATAAATCCATTATTTATTTTAGACAAGAAACATGATATGAAGAAAATGTAGTCTATTTCAGAAGAACAGAATAGCATACTCTGAGTTGTCCTTATGTTAGGCCCTGATCTGGCTATTGCATATGGCTATGGGCTACACTAGTTCATTTAGCAGACAAGATTTGCTTAGATTTCTGTGGCATTCTTTTATGTCATTTTATAGTATTGATGGGTTCTGACTCCTAAACTTGAAACATTTTTAAATATCAGGTATCCTATGGAAAGGAGGAGTGTTATAGTCTGGTTTCTACACCAGAAGTTAATGGTTATCTGTAGGAGGAATGTATATGGTGGAGGCAATTAAGCTTGGAATGTATTGAGTAATGGGAAGGCAATCACATGGTTGCAGTCACTGATAAAGGTGGAGAGATGTGGATTAGTGAGGAATGGGGGCCAGGGTCAGGTCACATTAAGGGAGAAGGAACAGTTTATTGTCTGCATCACTTAAATTCCTACCTAGCAATACTTCACCCAAATTGGGATGGAGATATATACATACACACACACACACACACACACACACACTTGTGTGGAGGAAACATGTCTTAGTCTTTCAGCTGTTTGACCCATTGAGTAAATAAACTTGGTTTGAGCTTTACTAATCATTGGTGAGTTTTTACTCTATTTAGAAACAAACAGTATCAAGAATACATTTGAACATAGCTGAAAAAAATAGAAAGGATATTTTCTCCAAACAATTTGAGGGAGTGCATAGTCGGCTGGCTACTCTGTGTTGAGCAGTTAACAAAGAAACAAGTCCTGCAATATGCTTAATTTAGAGTTATTAATGTAACTTTAGATGCGATACAAATGTTGGGCTATATGTTTTGATTTGTACAAGGCTGCATGATGCAACTAATGAAGTCATGAGCTCTGCTTAGTTTTTTTTGCGCAGGCTGCACACACTTCATCAGTCTCTCATTCACAATTTGACAAGTACTTGGTAATGCCTCAAATTTCCCGGCGGCATCCCCTTTGCGTGGCAGTAATGTCCCCTAAAAAAGTCCATGCCTTCTGTGGCCAGTGGCCGTTGTGCTCTTGGGCTGAATATAATAATTATATATCCCTTGTCCCGTCTGTGTGCTCCCAAGCACCTCTCACTCACATGGCTCACCCAGCAAAACAGGGATTTAGACATTTTTGCAATAAATATAATTTCATTTTTTTATTATAAGTATTCAGACCCTTTACTCAGTACTTTGTTAAAGCACCTTTGGCAGCGATTACAGCCTCGAGTCTTCTTTGGGAATGGCTCTACAAGCTTGGCACTCCTATAATTTGAGGAGTTTCTCCCATTTTCTGTGCAGATCCTCTTGAGCTCTGTCAGGTTGGATGGGGAGCGTCACTGCACACCTATTTTCAGGTCTCTCTAGAGATGTTAGATCAGGTTCAAGTCTGGGCTCTGGCTGGGCCACTGGTTCCGAAGCCAGTCCTTTATTGACTTGGCTGTGTGTTTAGGGTCGTTGTCTCGTTGGAAGGTGAACCGTCGCCCCCAGTCTGAGGTCCTGAGCGCTTTGGAGCAGGTCTTCATCAAGAATATCTCTGTACTTTGCTCCGTTCATCTTTCCCTCGATCCTGACTAGTCTCCCAGTCCCTGCTGCTGAAAATCATCCCTACAGCATGATGCTGCCACCACCATGCTTCAATGTAGGGATGGTGCCAGCTTTCCTGAAGCCTTGACGCTTGGCATTCAGGCCAAAGAGTTCAATCTTGGTTTCTTAAGACCAGAGAATCTTGTTTCTCATGGTCAGAGTCCTTTAGGTGCCTTTTGGTAAACTCCAAGTGGGCTGTCATGTGCCTTTTACTGAGGAGTGGCTCCCATCAGGCCACTCTACCATAAAGGCTTGATTGGTGGAGTGCTGCAGAGATGGTTGTCCTTCTGGAAGATTCCACAGAGGAACTCTAGAGCTCTCTCAGTGACCATTGGGTTCTTGGTTACCTCCCTGACCAAGGCCCTTCTCCCCTGATTGCTCAGTTTGGCCGGGCAGCCAGCTCTAGGAAGAGTCTTGGGGGTTCCAAACGTCTTCCATTTAAGAATGATTGAGGCCACTGTGTTCTTGGGGACCTTTAATGCTGCATACATTTTTTGGTACCCTCCCCCAGATCTGTACCTCGACACAATCCTGTATCAGAGCTCTATGGATAATTCCTTCAACCCCATGGCTTGGTTTTGTTATGACATGAACTGTCAACTGTGGGATCTTATATAGACAGGTGTGTGTCTTTCCAAATCATGTCAAATCAATTGAATTGACCACATGTGGACTCCAATCAAGTTGTAGAAACATCTTAAGGCTGATCAATGGAAACAGGATATACCAAAGCTAAATTGCGAGTCTCAAAGCAAAGGGTCTGTTTTTTATTAGTAATACATTTGCAAAAAATTCTGAAAAACTGTTTTCACTTTGTCATTATGGTGTGTTATGTGTAGATTGATGAGGATTTGTTTTTTTAAATTTAATTTTAGATTAAGGCTGTAACGTAAAAAAATGTGGAAAAAGTCAAGGTCTGAATACTTTCCGAACACTGTATATTTAAATATATATTTAAATCACAGTATATTTGTTACCCAGATAAAAACGGCTGCATTGGTCCTTTATTTAACTCAGGAATCACCTGTGTGGAATAACCTGCTTTCAGTATACGTTGTATCCCTCATTTACTCAAGTGTTTCCATTATATTGGCAGTTACCTGTAGGTTTACAGTGTTGGGTGTGTGTAAGTATCACAGTGTGTGTGTGTGCGGAGGCATGTGTGTGTGAATGTGTGTTTACCTGTTCTAGTTTCTGTTGTCTCTTCATTAATTCTATCTCCAGGTCGCTCCTTTTGGTGTGGGCCTCCTGCTCCTCCCTCTGGGCCTTGAGAACCTGCTCTCGCTTCCTCAGCTCCAGAACCTTCTGGAGCTCTGGCTTGTTCTGGGGAGCTAGGCCCCTAGGAGAAACAACCAATCACAGGAGCTGTTAGTACAAACATCCTCTTTCATAATATAATTCTCCCTTTATTTTACTCCAAATTCTGAGAAGTGACTTGAGCAGTCCCCTTACTGATAGACATGACATTGATGAAACAGGCGTTTCCATTTTGTTGTGACTTGAGCAGTCCCCTTACTGATAGACATGACATTGATGAAACAGGCGTTTCCATTTTGTTGTTACGCACCTGTGTTGAGTTGGGAGTTTTATGATTTCAAAATGTCTCTGCCTACTGCCATGACATAAACACAGACTTCAGCCACCCCTGTAGTCAGCTAGTTATCTAATAAGTAACTGCATCATAATAGTGTGTTTGTGTTACAGTTAGAACATAGGTAGTTAGGGAAGAGTAAGAGACTGATTGGTTAAGACTGGTTAAGAGCGTTGGGCCAGTAACCGAACAGTCGCTGGTTCGAATCCCTGAGCCGGCAACTAGTAATAATCGTCCGTTCTATCCTTGAGCAAGGTAGTTAACCCCCAACAAGTACTGCTCCCTGGGCTCTGATGACGTGGAAGTTGATTAAGGCAGCTCCACACACCGCTCTGATTCAAAGAAGTAGAATGCATTCGGTTGTGGAACTGACTAGGTATCCACCTTTCCCTAATCCTCCTTACAGAACGTTCCTTACCATCCCTGGCTCTCATCATCACCACCACCATGACTAATCCACTTTAAACCAAATGTTTAAAAAATCCTCTCAAGTTCCCCCTCACATCCTTTCACCCCTCTCCTTTCTTCCCATCCTTCATACTCCAGAGCTCTGTGTTCATGTCCATAATGCACATGGTTCTGTGCAGCGTGCTAGCAGGCCAGACACAGTGATGTACAGCTGTCAACAGTACACACTGTGTTTATACATACATAAATACATACACACACACACACACCACAAGGTTTTGAGCATCTGTCCATTCAGAGTGAGAGGGAAAAGACACCCTTTGAGCCTCAGCACTGATGGTGTGAATCAAAGCCACACACAGTCATGCATGCAAGCACACACGCATAACCAGTGTGAATTGCAGCCACGGTCCATTCTGTAACTTGCATTTTCCCAAGTGGCAACTCAAGGTATTACAAAAATATTTTTGGCAAGATTGGTTTTCTCAATTCGCCGAGATCCATCCATTTATTCTACCCACCCACTCAAGTGCAGAACTGTTCACTGGAAACGTACGTTTTAGATTGTAAAAAAGATGGTTGTGATTGTACTGCTATAATAATATTGTGGCAGTAGGAACCTTTACATGCAGTAAGTACAAGTTGATATGTAATAATTCTGAGACAGTAGAAGGAACTAAAGGTTTTATATAATAACTCATTAAAAGTTTCATGCATTAAGGTTTACATGGCAGTACTGTTATGCATCTCCCACAGGGGTATCCCCAATGCACTGTCATAGCATAGCAACACGCTGCATTAGCACGCAGTTACAAACTTCTAACAGATTCAGGATCAGCTGACTCAACCCTCAACCCTAACCTTAACCAATAGATGGAAATCAACACAATCAAACAGTAGGCAAGGATAAACCTTTGAACCTCTGTGTGCAGAGTTGAACGCCAGGGTTATATACTGTTCATGTCAACCTCATGAATGGCTTGGATCTCATCCATCCACGGTCTGAGCCAGGATGTATTTCTACCACAACACAGTGATCTGCCCTGGGTGAGTCAGTCAAAAGGAAGATAAACTGGTGTTGTATGAATAGAAACGTTACCGTTGCCTTCTCGATTAAGACGAGGATCAGGGTATAGACAGCTGGGAAATAAAATGTAGTAGAAACAGGAGAAGAAAGAGAAGTGTGTGTTGCCCCAGTGTTGTTCCCAGTCCCCTTACATCTTCTGGTTCATCATGAGTTCTCGATGGAGGTCTTGGTGGTTTCTGGAGCCCTTGACTGGGTTCAACAGCTTCTTCGGTTTGATCATCTCCTCACAGTCCCCCTCCAGATAGTCCGGCTCAGCCATCACACTCCTGCCCCGAGACAGAGACAGACCTGGGTCCACACACCGATCTGACGAGGGGAGAAGACGGGATTCAATATGTTATTAGTCATTTATTATACATCTCAATTCATGGATTCATTTACACACTGTAATGGTCAACTATACCAGCTCTCTTTCACACAAACATGTCAAAATCAGGCTTCAGCTCTGGATGCTATCGAGACATCCATCTGTTTAATGCACCGAGACATTCCGACCCTCACTACTGAGAGGTTGGAGTTACATAATCATTCCATTCCACTAGAGGAATGTTCTATTCTCCAGAATGAGGAAAACATCTGCATAGAGACTCTCACAGGCAGGGCTGGTTCCAAGCATAAGTGACATAAGCTGTCACTTAACTGCAGAAGACCGGCCAGGCACATAGGGTACCTGCCAAAGGGCCCTGACCCCCAGGGGGACCCCATTGATTTTGATATGTCATGCTAATAATATATCTGCATGAGAATGACTAAGTGATTAGAAAATGTGTAGAATTACAGAAAATATGCTTTAAAACAAAAATTATTCTGTCAAAAGGGGGGCCACTAAAATGTTGTGCCACAAGGTGAGGGGCCCCCCAACCAAATCTCGCTTCGGGCCCCCAAAAGGCTAGAGCTGGCTCTGCTCACAGATACTGCTGGCACCAACAAGCCTATATCCATCAAAATATCACCTTTATATGGATATACTACATTTAAAATGCCATCCAGAGATGGAATTACTTGATTACAGACATACAATACAGTCCCTAAGATAATCAGCTATCAACTCAAATAGGGAGTAGTCCCATTACCTATTCTAAATTTCTCACAAACTGATTTGAATATCCAAATAGGTTACACATTTCCATTAGTCCTACATAGATTTGATCTATATAGATCAGAGTACAATTTCCTGCAGCCGCCAAATTAATGTGAAATGTATGGATAATATATACAGCATGTTTATTTAAGACCATTTCTCCCTGGAGACAATTCCATATTATCATACCAAATCTTCTTATTGTACTTTGCATGAAAACCATATGAAGAGTTATCACGACACAGACAGTCTGCATAACAATAACAAAACACACTGCATATGCAAAAATCCCACCCATTGTCCTTTCATTATAAAACGTTACTTTAACCGGTAACACATTTAAGCATAATAAAGCATAACAAATATCTAGACATTGGGAAATCTAACAAAGGTTCTCCAATTTACTCTGCAGTAGGTGAGGGAAGACTGGTATTCTTCATAGTAGCCATCTCAACTGTTGATTTAAAGTCAGAATAAGCTAACAGACTTCCCACTTAAATAGCTCAATTTGAACACTAGACAGGGGAGGAGAGATTCACTACTGCTGTGTTCCCTGTGTGCGCAGCTGTCCTACTGAGGTTAGAGCAAAGCGGATGGTTGGAATGAACTATGATGAAATGTGCTATTACCTGTACACGGCGTCCCCTCACACACACACAGTTCATATTTTATCTATTGACCTGGAAATAACTTTAATGACAAAGCTCGTCTCTTTCTCAGAGATTAAAGGTCAGCCAGGAGTATAATTAGCACATTCCAAGAAAAGGTGCATTTATGAATGGCTTTTGTAAGTAGGCCAAAAACACCAAAATGGGATTTTATAACTGTGTGTAGATTACTTAGGTAGTGGTAAGATTTCATAGCCTGACATAAGAAGTATTCTCGTGATTTGTTCATCATCATCATGCAGCGTAGGCTACAGGGCCCAAAACATGTCATCTGAGACATAGGCATGCTAGGCTACAGAGACCAAAACATGTCATCTGAGACATAGGCATGCTAGGCTACAGGGCCTAAAACATGTCATCTGAGACACAGGCATGCTAGGCTACAGGGCCCAAAACCTGTCATCTGAGACATAGGCATGCTAGGCTACAGGGCCTAAAACATGTCATCTGAGACACAGGCATGCTAGGCTACAGGGCCTAAAACATGTCATCTGAGACATAGGCATGCTAGGCTACATACCGTTTTTTTTACTTAATTGGAAACTTTATTAAGTGCATTTCTAGTCTGCGTGTAGACCTATGTGTTGAAGAAACAACAATGCTGGGAAACGGCGAGCATGGAGCTGTAATACAGTACGGACAAGACTGGTTCTCAATTTACTGTTGAGAGTTAGAATAGTAGAATACACAAGGTGTGATTTAGAACTGTGGTTGTGCATCAGTAGTTTTTCTCGTTATGTCAGTCACTGACACAGTCACTCAATTAGCAATGTCAGCTAACAATTTTTAGATTGGTAAGTTAGCTGGCCGTTAGACTCTCTAAACTTATTGATTATGATCGTCATTCTCACTCACTAGGGGGCGGTTGGTGAAGGGGGCCACTGAGGAGAGCTGTAATGTTTACATCTCAACATTAGAGGTCACCGCTGCCTCACACCCCAGAGACGAACAAAGAGTCAGTTGCATAACAAAGAGGTGGATAATAAGAGAAACATCTCTCTCACGTTTTGACTGATCTTTTTCTCTGGCGAGGGCCAGATGTAGATCTCATTATGGGAGGCAGAAAAGAGGTGGATAATAAGAGAAACATCTCTCTCATGTAGGCAGGGATTAGGAGAAAGTGACTGATATTATTATTATTATTTATCATGCTAATAATAATAATTAGAGTAAACAGTATGGCAGCAGCATAAGTGGTGGGTGGGCATGTGCGAGAGTGTGTCTATGTTAGTGTGAGTGTGCAAGAGTGTCAGTGTAGGCGTGATAGGTGGATATACAATACATGTAAACAGGGCACACTGTGTGTGTGCATGTCTGTATTGGCGTGTTGCTGCTGAGTATATCAAAAGCAATACCCTTTAGTGTGAGCAGCAGGGGGTAGTGGAGCAACCAGGCTGGGGGTATTGAGAAAGCATCCGTTCGCTTAACACATCTGGTGCCACTTCCTCTTTGCCCCAGGGGAAGAGTAAGTGACATTGGGAGTTTAAAGGGCCCAGGCTAGTCCCAGACGGGCTGTATCTCATATTCTAAAATGGCTTCCCCACCTCATCTCCTTTTCTTCATGATCAATTATCTGGCATTACCTGACTGATGAAAACATAGTGCTGGAAATCTACCTGTGTTTTAGAGAGGATACAAGGGAAGGAAGCCATTTTAGAGTGTGGAGACATGTCCTCTCTCTTCTTGCCTGGGTCAGACCGCTAAGCGCAAACTTTAAAGTTGTGAAAATTCAGTGCAACGTCCAGTGCGCTTTTAAATGTGACCACTGAGGCTGTACTCGCTTTAAGTTACAGTTTTAACAGTGGTCAAGGAGGCTACTGTTGCTATTTGATCATAATATAGGCCTACCAGAGTGGCCCTACCATGAAAATCAATGGAGAAAATGCATCCCATAACACATGGAAATAGCTGTTCTATCATTCAGCCTACAGTAGCAATGTGTAATGCTCAATGTAGGCCTGCATTCCATGAGAGTTTAGAAGAAAAACATGCAGGGCTTGACATGAACCTGTTTATCCACTTGTCCTTCAGACACGGAGGGGACTGAACATGTTTGATGCAAGAAACCACAAAATAAATTACATTATTACTCCCATACTATTATTACAGCGAATCAGGCAAATTATGCTACCCTCTATTGGCTACTTAGCTTATTCTAGACTGTCTCAAAATACAACAATGCCCCTTTTAAGACAAAACAAAATTCTTTACCTGACTCGCTTTTCAAATATGTCTGGAAATGTACACGTTTTGGGCTCTTGTAGGAAGCAATTGCTAACTTCTATAACTGGGCTAATAATGCACTAACTAGCAAAGGATATGAACAAAATGTGCCTACGTGGCTACATGCAGCTCTCACTTTGATCTTAAAACAAGCGCATCTACTCACGACTGCTCATGCTGTAAACACAGTTCAGTTCAAAGTAAATTGCACAGACCCATATATGGCAATGGTCTATTTGCATATAGTTCTAATAGAGCTCTGATTGGATATGTTGCACCGATCTGTGTAGAGTATGGGTATGGCCTGAGTCGTCCCCGTCAATGAAATAGAATCCTACTGATGAGTTCTGCCTACAACAAAATCTCTTGCATAGTTTGTTTTGTTTCGGTATGTTGCATTGAAAGTGGCTAATATTGTGTTGATTCGATCACAATTGCCACAGGAAAAAAGGTAAATGTTGATTGTTTCCCCAGGGAAAACTTCAGAAAGTTGAGTGAAGTTCAATATCGTGCTTCTCTGCGTGGCAGTCCTGGGGAGCTGCACAGCAGTCTTGGGCGTGCAGGGCACGGGTGTGACATGCTGCCACAAGACTTTCTCAATACAATACTGTCACAGAGAGCAAAAGACAGAAAGAGAGCGAGAGAGCGAGAGAGAGAGCGAGAGAGAGAGAGAGCGAGAGAGCGCAAGTGTAAAACACACATGCCCTCCCATCTTATCCTGTGGGACATACAGCATCTGTCAACACCATGACCGAAATATGATTTTAGGCTGAAAGAAATAAACAGCTTTCAGCAGTGTGAGCGTGTGTGTAGAGGACTTTTTAGAAGTGTACTTCCTGCTATTCCAGGCATCCCCATTAAAGCAGCTCTTTCATGTTTATAGGTGTAGGAACCAGATGGCAAGTGTGTGATTCTCCAGTCAGACCTGACAACCACACTACAGAGGAACTAATACTCTACAAAAACACTGCTACATGGTCAGATGACACTGACATACACAGAGAGAAGACGAATAAAACCTTGTTATGCATCTTCTTGTTTACTCTTTCCATGTAGAACCCTCCCACAACCTCTACGTTATGCTGTGTGTAAGGCACACTGGGAAACCAGGGGGCGGGAGAGAGGGGTGAAAGGTCAAAATTAACAGAGATAGAGACGTAGAGAGAAAGAGAGTGGAACTAGCCCATTCATTACAATCAGAGGCTGTCAACATCTCAAAGCAATACTAGTGAGTGAACTAATGGGTGAGTACTTTCTCAAGGGTGTTCACTTGTGTTTGCATTTATAAGGAGTAAGAGAGAGAGGAAGGGATGGAGTGACTGAGCGTGTATAAAGTAGGTGTGTGTGAGAGTGAGAGAGAGTCACTGAGTCTACACTATCAGGCTGCATTAGAGTTAATTGAATGACTGTCTTGGCACTGCACAGGGCTACTGCATCAGAACAGATTGTCCTTCACTGGGACTGCATGAACTAACAGCTAAACACACGCACACATCCACTTCCTGTTGTTGGCCTTGTGTCTATGATGGTGAGAGTGATGACTGGTCTCCATGGTGATGGAGGGAAAAAAATTACAATTGAGAAGAAGTTGAGATGATTCAGACCAAAAGACTCAAAGAATGAGGCGTGGGGACACTTGCTTCGTGCGAGGTCATAGGTTGAAAGAAAGTAAGAGATTATAAAACCCTTCCTCTCCGTCCATGTGGTGCCGATGTCCTCATTAGAGAGACCAGCTGGCGGCCTGCTTTACCATATGACCCCGTGCCCCCCCCCACAACACACTTAGTCATGAAGAAATCCCTGATTAAAAAAGAGATATACAGCCTTCTAACTGACAGAGGCAGATGGAGGGATGAGGAGGTGGTGGAGAAATAGTTATATGTGGACCAGTGATGTTTAGCAGTGCAGATGTTGTTTCTCACTCAGCACATCCACCTAGAATGAGTTTCGGGGGGCTGCGGTCTGGTTTGTATTTCCTGTCCTAGAGCGAGAATAGCAGAGAATTCTAGGGTCTCAGCCCTGAATGATTGCTGGGAAACACCCCTCCCCAGTTTCAAAGTAGGGTGGGGGCCTATACACAATCAAATGTTTCTCAGGATACACACCCACATAGAGCAGCGTGAGTCACGACAGCGGGAGTCGTGTGAGTCATGATCTGTGTCAGAGTCCTCTAACATTAGAAATACTGAAACACCCAAAATGGAACGTTTGTGAACTCTATTCAGCCCGGACGTCATTCCACAGGGAATAGTGAAAAAGTGCAACACACATCCTATCAGTGTCAGCCTAATGCTGAGAGATCATTACAGCTACCAGCCAGGAGACACACAACATCATGTCTACGGCACAGAGAATGTCTGTGTTCTCAAACACACAGTTCTTGTCAAATGGGAATTGATGGGAAATTATGTAAATATATCACTAGCCACTTTAAACAATGCTACCTTATATAATGTTACTTACCCTACATTATTCATCTCATATGCATACGTATATACTGTACTCTATATCATCGACTGTATCCTTATGTAATACATGTATCACTAGCCACTTTAACTATGCCACTTTGTTTACATACTCATCTCATATGTATATACTGTACTCAATACCATCTACTGTATCTTGCCTATGCTGCTCTGTACCATCACTCATTCATATATCCTTATGTACATATTCTTTATCACCTCACACTGTGTACAAGACAGTAGTTTTGGAATTGTTAGTTAGATTACTTGTTGGTTATTACTGCATTGTCGGAACTAGAAGCACAAGCATTTCGCTACACTCGCATTAACATCTGCTAACCATGTGTATGTGACAAATAAAATTTGATTTGATTTGATCTGCAGCATGTGCAAACTGGTGTTTCCTGGGAAGAAAACTGCAGCAACAGGATTTCCCAACCATGACCTAAGCACTTAACTCACTACATGGTACACACGGGCAGTGTACAGCACATGATAGTATACTTGCTCATAAAATGTATTCAATATAAGCCTACTCATAAGAGGGCTGAATCAGTTATGAGCGTATTGAGTTAGGATAGATAGCTTTGTACAGAAACCAATCTGCAGAGAGATGTTGTCTCCCTCTCTGTGCCACACCCAGACCTCTTCCTGTGCGGCAATCTGCACACTGTACAGAGAGATGGCTCCACTTTCTGTGTACTCTTTCACAATTTCCTGTTGATAGGAGCGTTGTCTCATACTAAGTAACTAACTAACCAACCTAACTAACAAACTAACTAACTCACCAGTCCCAGTTCTACATTAAAACCAAATGTCTCTCTGAAGCCTCGGAAGACAAACCGTCTGTTCTTAGTTGAACTCAGATTTTCTGAGGCACCGAGTATGGTATTTAGCCACGAGCAGTAGCCTGTCTAAGTTGGACACTAAATAGACACAGTGAGGGAAAAAAGTATTTGATCCCCTGCTGATTTTGTACGTTTGCCCACTGACAAAGAAATTATCAGTCTATAATTTTAAAATGGTAGGTTTATTTGAACAGTGAGACAGAATAACAAAAAAATCCAGAAAAACACATCAAAAATGTTATAAATTGATTTGCATTTTAATGAGGGAAATAAGTATTTGACCCCCTCTCAATCAGAAATATTTCTGGTTCCCAGGTGTATTTTATACAGGTAACGAGCTGAGATTAGGAGCACACTCTTAAAGGGAGTGCTCCTAATCTCAGCTTGATACCTGTATAAAAGATACCTGTCCACAGAAGCAATCAATCAGATTCCAAACTCTCCACCATGGCCAAGCTCTCCAAGGATGTCAGGGTCAAGATTGTAGACATACGCAAGGCTGGAATGGGCTACAAGACAATCGCCAAGCAGCTTGGTGAGAAGGTGACAACAGTTGGTGTGATTATTCACAAATGGAAGAAACACAAAATAACTGTCAATCTCCCTCGGCCAGGGGCTCTATGCAAGATCTCACCTCGTGGAGTTGCAATGATCATGAGAACGGTGAGGGATCAGCCCAGAACTACACAGGAGGATCTTGTCAATGATCTCAAGGCAGCTGGGACCATAGTCACCAAGAAAACAATTGGTAACACACTACGCCATGAAGGACTGAAATCCTGCAGCGCCCGCAAGGTCCCCCTGCTCAAGAAAGCACATATACAGTGGGGCAAAAAAGTATTTAGTCAGCCACCAATTGTGCAAGTTCTCCCACTTAAAAAGATGAGGCCTGTAATTTATCATCATAGTTGAAGTGTACCTATGACAGACAAAATGAGAAAAACATTTCCAGGATATCACATTATAGGATTTTTAATGAATTTATTTGCAAATTATGGTGTAAAATAAGTATTTGGTCACCTACAAACAAGCAAGATTTCTGGCTCTCACAGACCTGTAACTTCTACTTTAAGAGGCTCCTCTGTCCTCCACTCGTTACCTGTATTAATGGCACCTGTTTGAACTTTATCAGTATAAAAGACACCTGTCCACAACCTCAAACAGTCACACTCCAAACTCCACTATGGCCAAGACCAAAGAGCTGTCAAAGGACACCAGAAACAAAATTGTAGACCTGCACCAGGCTGGGAAGACTGAATCTGCAATAGGTAAGCAGCTTGGTTTGAAGAAATCAACTGTGGGAGCAATTATTAGGAAATGGAAGACATACAAGACCACTGATAATCTCCCTCGATCTGGGGATCCACGCAAGATGTCACCCCGTGGGGTCAAAATTATCACAAGAACGTTGAGCAAAAATCCCAGAACCACACGGGGAGAGCTAGTGAATGACCTGCAGAGAGCTGGGACCAAAGTAACAAAGCCTACCATCAGTAGCACACTACGCCGCCAGGGACTCAAATCCTGCAGTGCCAGACGTGTCCCCCTGCTTAAGCCTGTACATGTCCAGGCCCGTCTGAAGTTTGCTAGAGAGCATTTGGATGATCCAGAAGAAGATTGGGAGAATTTCATCTGACCATATGACACCAAAATATAACTTTTTGGTAAAAACTCAACTCGTCGTGTTTGGAGGACAAATAATGCTGAGTTGCATTCAAAGAACACCATACCTACTGTGAAACATGGGGGTGGAAACATCATGCTTTAGGGCCGTTTTTCTGCAAAGGGACCAGGACGACTGGTCTTATTATACTTATTTTCCACCATCATTTGCAAATAAATTCATTAAAAATCCTACAATGTGATTTTCTTTTCTCATTTTGTCTGTCATAGTTGAAGTGTACCTATGATGAAAATTACAGGCCTCTCTCATCTTTAAGTAGGAGAACTTGCACAATTGGTGGCTGACTAAATACTTTTTTGCCCCACTGTACATGTCCATCTGAAGTTTGCCAATGAACATCTGAATGATTCAGAGGACAACTGGGTGAAAGTGTTGTGGTCAGATGAGACCAAAATGGAGCTCTTTGGCATCAACTCAACTCGCCGTGTTTAGAGAAGGAGGAATGCTGAGTTGCATCCAAAGAACACCATACCTACTGTGAAACATGGGGGTGGAAACATTATGCTTTGGGGGTGTTTTTCTGCTAAGGGGACAGGACAACTTCACCGCATCAAAGGGACGATGGACGGGGCCATGTACCGTCAAATCTTGGGTGAGTACCTCCTTCCCTCAGCCAGGGCATTGAAAATGGGTCGTGGATGGGTATTCCAGCATGACAATGACCCAAAACACACGGCCAAGGCTACAAAGGAGTGGCTCAAGAAGAAGCACATTAAGGTCATGGAGTGGCCTAGCCAGTCTCCAGACCTTAATCCCATAGAAAATATGTGGAGGGAGCTGAAGGTTCGAGTTGGGAAATGTCAGCCTCGAAACCTTAATGACTTGGAGAAGATCTGCAAAGAGGAGTGGGACAAAATCCCTCCTGAGATGTGTGCAAACCTGGTGGCCAACTACAAGAAACGTCTGACCTCTGATTGCCAACAAGTACTAAGTCATGTTTTGCAGAGGGGTCAAATACTTATTTCCCTCATTAAAATGCAAATCAATTTATAACATTTTTGACATGCATTTTTCTGGATTTATTTGTTGTTATTCCGTCTCTCACTGTTCAAATAAACCTACCATTAAAATTATAGACTGATCATTTCTTTGTCAGTGGGCAAACGTACAAAATCAGCAGGGGATCAAATACTTTTTTCCCCTCACTAAACTGGTTGGAAAAAAAGTGAAGTCATGTTCCTGCCTCTTTGTTAAGAGTTGTCTTTAAAGCAGAGGCTTGTGTTATCACTCACTCACACACACACACACGTTGTGACAGGCAGGGTGATGGAGTGAATGGAGCTCATTGAAAAGGCAGAGACATCAGTTTGAGTCACGCCATAGGAATGTGATGAACCTACAGAACTATTCTAATACTGGAGCATGACCATAGCCACACCTCCGAACAGAGGATGGTAGAGGAGTGAGATACAGATGGCTGGGTAACCAAACACCTGTCCTCCAGACAAGTGAAAATCTAAGCAGATATATACACACACACACCTGGACACCTCCCCCACAAAATAAAGTGATGGGGTTGGGGTAGAGGGGGCAGGTGGGGAGACAACTGTCCCGCTCTCCTGTCCCCCTGACACAATGGCTGCTCTATGAGCCAGATATACACGCTCACAGTTGGCACCAACACATGCTAACATAGGAATGCTCAAGGTATATCTGACCAACCATATCTCTTCACTGTATTTCAGACACCACTGCCAGGAGGAAGGACTTTACTACAACAGTCACACAAACAGTTAGAACAGACAGTCAGACACTTGCATCGCTCTTATTGGCTGAGGCCAGTGGTGAGCTAAGATGGTAGGGTGGATTAGGTGTGTTTTGTTTACATACTGCTGGAATTTATTTATATATTTTTTTACTGTTACCGTTAGCAACACGACAGACTACCGTTACAGATAAAGACAGACGGACAGACAGGCGTACCACACTGGCAATAAACACACACACAGAACACGGTAATGACACAAACATGAATTGAACACATGGGTCACCAAACAACCAGGTGACCCAAAAACACTAATAGTTATCATACATAGTCTTTGTTCTCTTTTGTGTTATGTTGTCTAAATTGCAGCACAAATCAGGAGCTGTAACATAGCAACACACAATACACAGACAAAAAATGTTTTCCCTATCCTTTTGTCAACAAGCTATTTATCAATTATGGCACTGGAACTCTTCCCCATTATAATAAGTATGGACAGTTAGTTGGCCTACTCTGACTGACCTCAAAGACTACAGTAACATACCTCCATTCTGAACAGAGACTGTCTGTGTCTGTGTTACTAATAAGACAGGATCATGTCGGGATTCAGCCAGGAGGTTTTAATCCAATTCATGTAGCTCAGACTCCCCATCTCCTGTATACTTTAACCCAACAAGCACTCTTACTGTAGGGAGGGGTGCTTTTAGTCTTGTGTGTGTGTGTAAAATCAATTTGTGAAATACAGAGTGGCCTGTTCAGTAATGGTACTTTATTCTGATTGAGGCTCCTGGCACAATGAAGGGAAATCAATGCCGAGCCATAGAGAAGCTGTGTGTTTGTTCCTTGCCATAAAACATTTTCAGAGAGGTAGTGTATTAATATGTAACATTAAAAATCTGTTTGTGATTAAAGGGATACTTCGGGATTTTGGCAGATGCCCTTTATCTACTTCCCCAGAGTCAGATAAACTCATAGATACCATTTTTATGTCTCTGTGTGCAGTTTGAAGGAAGTTGCTGACTAGCGCAATTGCTAACTAACATTAGCACAATGACTGGAAGTCAATGGGCATCAATGGTATAGGTGATTAGGGAAGGGGAGAGACCATGCCCCCTCAAACCTCAATACCGGAGCTGTGCAGCAATAATGTGTATTGGTGACCGCTTCAAATTAGTGGATTCAGCCATTTCGACTGACAGGTGTATCAAATTGAGCACAGCCATGCAATCTCCATAGACAAACATTGGCAGTAGAATGGCATTACTGAAGAGCTCAGTAATTTTCAACGTGGCACCGTCATAGGAGGCCACCTTTCAACAAGTCAGTTCATCAAATTTCTGCCCTGCTAGAGCTGCCTCAGTCAACTCTAAGTACTGTTATTGTGAAGTGGAAACGTCTAGGAGAAACAACGGCTCAGCCACGAAGTGGTAGGCCACACAAGCTCACAGAACCGGACCGCCGAGTGCTGAAGAGCGTAAAAATCATCTGCCGTTGGTTGCAGCACTCACTACAGAGTTCCAAACTGCCTCCGGAAGCAATGTCAGCACAAGAACTGTTCGGCGGGAGCTTCATGAAATGGGTTTCCATGGACGAGCAGCCGCACACAAGCCTAAGATCAACATGCGTAATGCCAAGCATCAGCTGGAGTGGTGTAAAGCTCCTGACTCCTGAGCAGTGGAAACGCGTTCTCTGGAGAGAAGAATCACGCTTGATCCTCTGGCAGTCCAACAGACAAATCTGGGTTGGCAGATGCCAGGAGAACACTACCTTCCCAAATGCATAGTGCCAACTGTAAAGTTTGGTGGAGGAGGAATAATGGTCTGGGACTGTTTTTCATGGTTCGGGCAAGGCCCCTTAGTTCCAGTGAAGGGAAATCTTAACGCTACTGCAAACAATGACATTCTAGACGATCCTGTGCATCCAACTTTGTGGCAACAGTTTGGGGAAGGCCCTTTCCTGTTTCAGCATGACAATGACAATGCCCTAGTGCACAAAGCGAGGGCCATACAATAATGGTTTGTCGAGATCGATGTAGAAGAACTTGACTGGCCTGCACAGAGCCCTGACATCAACCCCATCAACACCTTTGGGATGAATTGGAATGCCGACTGCGAGCCAGGCCTAATTGCCCAACACCAGTGCCCGACCTCTTGTGGCTGAATGGAAGCAAGCCTTCGCAGCAATGTTCTACCATCTAGTGGAAAGCTTTCCCAGAAAAGTGGAGGCTGTTATAGCAGCAAAGGGGGACCAACTCCATTAATGCCCATGATTTTTGAATGAGATGTTCGTCAAGCACATGTCCACATACTGTACTTTTGTTCATGTAGTCTATTTCTCCCTCATTGCACAGACACCTTGCACATGCAGAGTTTATAGGATTAATAGGTTTACAGTGTAGCCTGTGGTTTTTACAGTGTACGTTATTCATGTAAATGTATTGGTTTAAACTTCCTGTCTGTATATTCTGTGTAGCGTCTGTCAGTATATTACCCATATCCACAAAGCGTCTCAGAGTAGGAGTGCTGATCTAGGGTCAGGTTCCTACCTGTACATATAATTGTATTCATTATGATCTAAAAGGAGAAACTAATCCTAGATCATCAGCACTCCTACTCAGAGAGTCTACACAAACACAGAGGAAGACATAGAGAAGCAACACGGTATACATTCCTGCTCATAAATACAAATCATATGGATTGTCCCTCTAACCACATTGACATCAATGCAATCGAAAATCACATCAAACAGAAGGACACGGGAAATTAAATAAGAGCAAGCGAGAGAGGGACATGGAGGTAAGTGTGCAGCATGGGCTGTATGTCTGGGGCTCAGGTCAGTCTGCTGACTAATGAACATGGATGTCTTACTCCTACTGCACAGAGACATTACACAATGACTGATGTATATAGAGGACCCTAAACACACACATGTGCATTTTAAGGAATGTATCAAATTACATCCAAAAGGAAAAAGGCACCTGTAACTGCCCTACTGCCATAGTCCATTCACAATACCTGAGACAAGGACACACTCCATTTCAGCATACCTGAGAGCAACATTTCTTTGTGGGGTATTCCTGCATGCTGCAGTTGGTAATGTAGAGTATATCCTTGATAATCACTGGGGATGATGATATGGAGAACCCCCTACCAGTGTGTGTGTGTGTGTGTGTGTGTGTTGGGGGGGGGGCATGATGAACAGAAAAAGAGCAGGGCCAGGAGGTGGAGAGAGTGAGATAGAGAAAAGAGAGAAAGGGAAGGGCAGTTCAAAGATCAGAAAACAGATGTAAAGCATTCAGTAAATTCATTTCTAAATGACTACCACGTGTTGGGCCTTTCCCCTCATCCTCACTCACTCTCAACTCTGTGCAATTTACACATTCATATTCTGTATTTCTTATTTACATGTACTGCAGCTCTCTTTCACTCAGCTCTCATCTCCTCTCTTCCACCACTCTCCGGTAGTTGATTACTGAAAGTGAAGTTCTGAGAAATTACTCAAGACAATGATTTCCTCTCTGACCCAATAACTTACACAAACTTTTGGCATTGCAAGCAAGATTTAGTTCTGAGTTCCGAATGCATGTATACTCCAACTACTATCTGTGGAATATAATACTTTACGGCCTTCAAGGTGGAATCTCTCTCCTGTACCCACTGGGCTATGCTACAGATCTGTCTAGTACATATGAGATATCTGGGTTGAGTGTAGTTAAAGTTTGACAAAGGTAGCTAGCTATCAGTCGTTAGAACCCTTGGCTATAACTGACCACAGGGACAAGTCTGATTGCATAAAAGATCAAATGTCACAGACACAAAACATAGGGTACACACACACACACACACCAGGAGTGTCATGTCTCTGTGGTTGACAGTGAAAGGTCAGTGTGTCAGAGAAGACTAGGGCCATGTGCTCCAGACCTGCAGAACAGAGTGATTCATCACTGCCTGTCTATGCTGTACACACTGATACAATCTCATACCCAATTGTTTACTCAGACCTCAGCTATCCAACTCAAAACTAACAAAAGGCAACTAAGATGATGTAGGTAGCCCACTTCAGTGACAATGTGTATATTAAGTCAAATAGTTAAATAAATCACTCACACACACATTGATTCATACGATTTCAATAAGTCTAGGGCATCTTACTTTCTCCAACAGGTTCCATAAACTCATTGGTTAAAGTCCTGAAGTTGATAATGACTGGATTGATTGGAGGTAGACAGATGGGCGAAACAACGGTCTTATTCTGAATCTCTTCTGCTTCTTTCTTCACTGTCCCGTTAGCGAAACAATATGCGCTTTTAAAGCAACAATGACTCCCGAGTTTCTGTTTCGCAATATCTCCGTTTCTATAGCCTCAAATTGAACACTTCTTATCAGGGCGGCGTTGTTTCAAGAAAATCAAACAAATCTAGATGATTAAATCGGGCACTACACGCGGCCCGATGGATAGGCTATAGCCAAAGCACACACGCTGCTTTGTGTGTGCGCTCATGAAACAGACACAACTGAAACAGACAGACAAAACGAAAACATACACATACCTACCTAAAATCGATCCCGACGCTACTTCTCCAAGTCGACTAGTTAAATAATTAAAAGGGCAAAGTGGTTTTGAGCCTCATCAGTGCTTCTCCAGTTCACTTCTCCGTTTAGGTGTGTCTGCGAATCTGATTTGGTGCTTCTATGAAACTGTTCAACTGCCCTACATACACATTCGGCCCATAGAACATTTAAATGAATGCCGGATGGGCGGGCCAATATGATGTCATGCTCCTCCTCTCTTTCTCTTTCTGCCCCGAGCTCTTAACTGGGTGTGGCAGGGTAGCGAGCGGCTGTGGCTGGGTCTAGGAGACGTACAGAGAGACACACACACATAGAGATCCGATACATACATGTACCAACCGATACCCATCCACATCAACTAGCTGCAGAGAAGAGGTTCAAAAGCTACAAGTTACTCGATGTGTACATCACTGAGGAACTGGAATGGTTGCTTCACACTGACAGAGTGGTGAAGAAGGTGCAACTGGGCCTCTTCAAACTCAGAAGGCTGAATAAATTTGTCTTGGTCCCTAAGACTCTCACAAACGTCTAAAGATGCACAAACGAGAGCATTCTATCAGGCTGTATCACCCGGTGTCACAGGAAGGCCAAGAAGATCATCAAGGCCCTCAGCCGCCCGAGCCATGGCCTGTTCACCCTGCTACCATCTAGAAGGCAGAGAGAGAACAGGTGCATCAAAACTGGGACAGAGAGACTGATAAAGAGCTTCTATCTCCAGGTCATGATCAGACTATTATATAGTCATCACTAGCCGACCTCTGCCCAGTACCGTGTCCTGAAACCTAGACACTGTTACTTGCCGGCTAACCTAATATAGCCAGGCATAAAAGAAAGGCCTGAAACTAGATTCTGTTCTTGATAATAATTTTTAAAAAGGAGTGTCGCCTTTTTAACGTCCAAAAGCAGAAGTTGAGTCCCAGGCTCTCTCTCCATTTCCCCTGAAAACAGGAACTTCCGGCAACTCTGCTAAGACTACTAGCCGGCGACAACCCTGTATTCTACCCTGCACCTTAGAGACTACTGCTCTATGTACATACTCAGTGAACACTGGTCACTTTAATAATGTTTACATACTGTTTTACCCACTTTATACAGTGCCTTGCAAAATTCATCCCTGTGGCGTTTTTCCAATTTTGTTGCTTTACAACCTGTAATTTAAATGGATGTTTATTTGGATTTCATCTAATCGACATACACAAAATAGTAGACATTTGTGAAGTGGAATGAAAAATATAACTTGTTTTAAAAAATGTAAATGATAAAAAACTGAAAAGGGGTGCATGCATATGTATTCACCTCCTTTGCTATGATGCCCCTAAATAAGATCTGGTGCAACCAATTACCTTCAGAAGTCACGTTAGTCAGTTAAATAAAGTCCACCTGTGTGCAATCTAAGTGTGACATGATCTGTCACATGATCTCAGTATATATACACAGGTTCTGAAACGCCCCAGAGTCTGCAACACCACTAAGCAAGGGACACCACCAAGCAAGCAGCACCATGAAGACCAAGGATCTCTCCAAACAGGTCAGGGACAAAGTTGTGGAGAAGTACAGATCAGGGTTGGGTTACTAAAAAATATCCAAAACTTTGGACATCCCACAGAGCACCATCAAATCCATTATTAAAAATTGAAAGAATATGGCACCACAGCAAACCTGCCAAGAGAGGGCCGCCCACCAAAACTCACGGACCAGGCAAGGAGGGCATTAATCAGAGAGGTAACAAAGAGACCAAAGATAACCACGGAGCTGCAAAGCTCCACAGCAGAGATTGGAGTATCTGTCCATGAACCACTTTAAGCCGTGCACTCCACAGAGCTGGGCTTTACGGAAGAGTGGCCAGAAAAAAAGCCATTGCTTAAGAAAAAAAAAAGCAAACACATTTGGTGTTCGCCAAACGACATGTGGGAGACTCCCCAAACATTTCGAAGAAGGTACTCTGGTCAGATGAGACTAAAATTGAGCTTTGTGGCCGTCAAGGAAAACGCTATGTCTGGCACAAACCCAACACCTCTCATCACCCCGAGAGCACCATCCCACTGTGAAGCACGGTGGTGGCAGCATCATGCTGTGGGGATGTTTTTCATCGGTAGGGACTGGGAAACTGGTCAGAATTGAAGGAATGATGGATGGCGCTAAATACAGGTAAATTCTTGAGGGAAACCTGTTTCAGTCTTCCAGAGATTTGAGACTGGGACGGAGGTTCACCTTCCAGCAGGACAATGACCCTAAGCATACTGCAAAAGCAACACTTGAGTGGTTTAAGGGGAAACATTCAATTGTCTTGGAATAGCCTAGTCAAAGCCCAGACCTCAATTCAATTGAGAATCTGTGGTATGACTGAAAGATTGCTGTACACCATCGGAACCCATCCAACTTGAAGGAGCCGGAGCAGCTTTGCCTTGAAGAATGGGCAAAAATCATAGTGGCTGGATGTGCCAAGCTTATAGAGACATACCCCAAGAGACTTGCAGCTGTAGTTGCTGCAAAAGGTGGCTCTACATTGACTATTGATTTGGGGGTTGAATAGTTCTGCACGCTCAAGTTTTTATTTTTGTCTTATTTCTTGTTTGTTTCACAATAAAAAATATTTTGCATCTTCAAAGTGGTAGGCATGTTGTGTAAATCAAATGATACAAACCCCCCAAAAATCTATTTCAATTCCAGGTTGTAAGGCAACAAAATAGGGAAAATGCCAACGGGGATGAGTACTTTCACAAGCCACTGTATGTACAGTGCCTTGCGAAAGTATTCGGCCCCCTTGAACTTTGCGACCTTTTGCCACATTACAGGCTTCAAACATAAAGATATAAAACTGTATTTTTTTGTGAAGAATCAACAACAAGTGGGACACAATCATGAAGTGGAACAACATTTATTGGATATTTCAAACCTTTTTAACAAATCAATAACTGAAAAATTGGGCGTGCAAAATTATTCAGCCCCTTTACTTTCAGTGCAGCAAACTCTCTCCAGAAGTTCAGTGAGGATCTCTGAATGATCCAATGTTGACCTAAATGACTAATGATGATAAATACAATCCACCTGTGTGTAATCAAGTCTCCGTATAAATGCACCTGCACTGTGATAGTCTCAGAGGCCCGTCAAAAGCGCAGAGAGCATCATGAAGAACAAGGAACACACCAGGCAGGTCTGAGATACTGTTGTGAAGAAGTTTAAAGCCGGATTTGGATACAAAAATTTAAACATCCCAAGGAGCACTGTGCAAGCGATAATATTGAAATGGAAGGAGTATCAGACCACTGCAAATCTACCAAGACCTGGCCGTCCCTCTAAACTTTCAGCTCATACAAGGAGAAGACTGATCAGAGATGCAGCCAAGAGGCCCATGATCACTCTGGATGAACTGCAGAGATCTACAGCTGAGGTGGGAGACTCTGTCCATAGGACAACAATCAGTCATATATTGCACAAATCTGGCCTTTATGGAAGAGTGGCAAGAAGAAAGCTATTTCTTAAAGATATCCATAAAAATTGTCGTTTAAAGTTTGCCACAAGCCACCTGGGAGACACACCAAACATGCGGAAGAAGGTGCTCTGGTCAGATGAAACCAAAATTTAACTTTTTGGCAACAATGCAAAACGTTATGTTTGGCGTAAAAGCAACACAGCTGAACACACCATCCCCACTGTCAAACATGGTGGTGGCAGCATCATGGTTTGGGCCTGCCTTTCTTCACAGGGACAGGGAAGATGGTTAAAATTGATGGGAAGATGGATGGAGCCAAATACAGGACCATTCTGGAAGAATACCTGATGGAGTCTGCAAAAGACCTGAGACTGGGACGGAGATTTGTCTTCCAACAAGACAATGATCCAAAACATAAAGCAAAATCTACAATGGAATGGTTCAAAAATAAACATATCCAGGTGTTAGAATGGCCAAGTCAAAGTCCAGACCTGAATCCAATCGAGAATCTGTGGAAAGAACTGAAAACTGCTGTTCACAAATGCTCTCCATCCAACCTCACTGCGCTCGAGCTGTTTTGCAAGGAGGAATGGGAAAAAATGTCAGTCTCTCGATGTGCAAAACTGATAGAGACATACCCCAAGCGACTTACAGCTGTAATCGCAGCAAAAGGTGGCGCTACAAAGTATTAACTTAAGGGGGCTGAATAATTTTGCACGCCCAATTTTTCAGTTTTTGATTTGTTAAAAAAGTTTGAAATATCCAATAAATGTCGTTCCACTTCATGATTGTGTCCCACTTGTTGTTGATTCTTCACAAAAAAAATACAGTTTTATATCTTTATGTTTGAAGCCTGAAATGTGGCAAAAGGTCGCAAAGTTCAAGGGGGCCGAATACTTTCGCAAGGCACTGTATATATTGTATTCTAGTCATGGCTCATCCTATATAACTACTGCTGTACACACCTTTTCTAATAATATACTGTCCATACTGTCTATACACATCATTCACATACATACAATATGTGAACCCACGAGTGTGTGTGTGTGTGTGTGTGTGTGTGTGTGTGTGTGTGTGTGTGTGTGTGTGTGTGTGTGTGTGTGTGTGTGTGTGTACAGTACAATTGGTCAAGACAGAGGTCACCACTGACAGAGGCGACACTCCCACCAGAGACCACTGTTACTGCATTCTCCCATCATTCAGGAAACAGATGGAGACAGAGAGAGACTGAGTAACATCATAGGAATTAAACACTGCTTTTACAGTGTAAGTTCATAGTTATGAATATGATTAATCATGAGAGCAAGTAGAAAGAACTATGACTAATCATTGAGAGCAAGTATTCATTGATATTGTATTGCAAACAAGCATAGCTTCTGGCTAAAGTGTTTGCATTCTTTGCACT
Organism: Oncorhynchus mykiss; assembly: GCF_013265735.2. Taxonomy (NCBI): domain Eukaryota; kingdom Metazoa; phylum Chordata; class Actinopteri; order Salmoniformes; family Salmonidae; genus Oncorhynchus; species Oncorhynchus mykiss. The sequence goes on from NC_048565.1 coordinate 32,788,638, forward strand.
GTAACAGATTTGTTTGCGTGATGAGTAAGCTTACCTGAAACCTGAAGACATGCATTAGCTCCCAATACTAATGCCTAGACTTTAGCTCAGTAGGCTAAATCTATATTGTGTTGCACAGGCGACCCAGAATACAATTCAGTCTGTTCGGCCTACATACAGTAGTCTTGCCATGTAGTCATGGTTAATTCCTCACAAACCTGGTTAAAGAAAGGTTAAATAAAAGACTTGCGTAACTTTATTTTCAGTTGTGGATTGTCATGGAAACGGGTATGTGTAGGAAAGTAAGCATGCCACTGATCAAAGGCCTTATCACACCCATCTGTTAACTGCTTCCGTTCAGGGGTAAGGCTCGGTGGTTAAAGGGAAGTTTGGGGAACTTTTTTTATGTGGTTTCAATGGTAGTTGGTTGAAATGCAATGGGTTGCATTATATAAGATGATTCTGAAGTTTACTGGTATTTACCTATTATTTATTACTAGATATACAGTATATCAATGGGTACTTCGTCATACTTATTAAAATAATTTATCAACATTGAAGAGTTTGTTTCCAAAATGCTATATCCACACATTTGTCACATTTGAGTTTTTTCATCAGAAACGATTGCCTATGGGTACCTTCATGAGTATGTCAAATATTACTGTTCTCAGATTTTTTATTCATAGATTTTAAATGTGTATGACAATGCTATATGTTCATTGTTTAGCTGGAATGGTATGTTTGTATCTCGTATATTTTACTCTGGTATGTGGTTGTCTCACCAAGTTATCTTACAGTTTTGTTTAATCGCTTTGGTACTATTTTCACAAGTATGTGGTAGAATTTCACAACTCTTTGTACAAATCTCAAAATAGATCATCAAAAAGGCTGTACATCACACAGTAACTTTTTCAAATCAAATCATGTTGTATTTGTCAAATGCGCCGAATTCAACAGCCACCTTACAGTGAAATGCTTACTTACAAGCCCTTAACCAACAATGCAGTTTTAAGAAAATCCCTAAAAAAGTAAGAGATAAGAATTACAAATAACTAAAGCGCAACAGTAAATAATAATAGTGGGGCTATATACAGGGGGTACCTGCTTGGGGGGGGTCAATGCAAATAGCCTGGGTAGCCATTTGATTAGCTGTTCAGGGGTCAGGAGTCGTATGGCTTGGGGGTAGAAGCTGTTTGGAAGCATCTTGGACCTAGACTTGGCGCTCCCGTACCACGTGCCATGCGGTAGCAGAGAGAACATTCTATGACTAGGATGGCTGGAGTCTTTGACAATTTTTAGGGTCTGGTATAGAGGAAGGAAGCTTGGCACTGGTGATGTACTGGGCTGTACGTATTATCCTCTGTGCCTTGCGGTCAGAGGTTGAGCAGTTGCCATACCAGGCAGTGATGCAACCCGTCAGGACGCTCTCGATGGTGTAGCTGTAAAACCTTTTGAGGATCTGAGGACCCATGCCAAATCCTTTCAGTCTCCTGAGGGGGAATAGGTTTTGTCATGCCCTCTTCACTACTGTCTTGGTGTGCTTGGACCATGCTAGTTTGTTGGTGATGTGGACGCCAAGGAACTTGAAGCTCTCAACCTGCTCCGCTACAGCCCAGTCGATGAGAATGGGGGCGTGCTCGGGCCTACTTTTCCTGTAGTCCACAATCATCTTCTTTGTCTTGATCACGTTGAGGGAGAGGTTGTTGTCCTTGCATCACACGGTCAGGTCTCTGACCTCCTCCTTACAGGCTGTCTCATCGTTGTCGGTGATAAGGCCCACTGTACCACTGTTGTGTCATCAGCAAACTTAATGATGGTGTTGGAGTCATTTGGCGGTGTTGTAGTTGTTCACCAAACCTAATCAGTGTTTCATCTACAAATACCTTTCATAAATTATTTGTCTTACAGTGCAATACTCACAATACTTCCCATTTGTTTAAATATACTTGATGATCACTTAATCCAACTGTGCTTAATGTTAATCACTTAACTGCTTGGTAAACCAATAGATTTTAAACTGGTTGGTCTAATATATATGGATTTTGAGAACTACAGAAATAAAATGTGTGTTTGTAAAGTATAAACATCTAAATGACATGTATGATACATGATAACCATACAAAATGACTACTGGTTATTGCTAATTGATTTAACATAGTGGTAAGCACAATTGGTCACCATATAAAAGATGGTATGCGAACACTTGCAATTTCTTTCAACATGGTGCAGGATACACAGCAAGAATCAAAGAGCTCATATACAAGGGCCCGTCAGAGAGGTGGGCATGGGCCCCATCAAAGAGGTCAAAGAGGCGGGCATGGGCTCCGTCAGAGGTCAAAGAGGTGGGCATAGGCTCCGTCAAAGAGGTGGACATCAGAGAGAGGGAGGCAGATGGCAGGGAACTGTTGTGTCTAAGGAAGTCCCGCCCATCTTCGTTGACCATGTGGTAAAAAGAGGCCTTACCATGGCAGAGGCTGCCTGATTAGTTTACCCCAGTCTGAAAATATCAACTGTCTTCGATCATGAGAACATTTCATCAAGAAAACCGTTAAGTCTGTAGGACATGCACTATGCTTTACCATTACATTCACAGTAAATGACATGTTATGGATTCTTACAGTATGATCTATTGACAGTATACTGCCCTCTACCCTCAGAATTGTCAGAAGACCCTGTGGTGGTAGCTGTGGCCGTGTTTTTAGAGGGTGATGGTGCTTGATGCTGCTGTGAACCATAACAAGTGTATCTTTATTGGTGAAGCGGGCTTCAACCTGGGTGGAACCACATTGGCCAACGGGTGACCATCCAAGTGCCTAGACAATGTGGGGGAAAAATCTCCATGTGACTAGCTATCTCTAAAGACGGTGTGGTAGGACGTAAGCCATGTCTTGGATCCTACATCGATGCATATCTCATTGTGGTTCTCAGTAAAATTGAGCAGGCCTGTCAAGGTGAAGGGGTCACAGACACTATATGACCAAAAGTATGGACACCAGCTCATTGAACATCTCATTCCAAAATCATGGGTATTAATATGGAGTTGGTCCCCCCTTTGCTGCAATAACAGCCTCCACTCTTCTGGGAAGGCTTTCGTCTAGACGTTGGAACACTGCTGCGGGGACTTGCTTCCATACAGCCACAAGAGCATAAGTGAGGTTGGGCAATTAGGACTGACTCGCAGTCGTTGTTCCAATTCATCCCAAAGGTGTTTGATGGGGTTGATGTAGCGTTCTCCTGGCATCCGCCAAACCCAGATTTGTCCATCGGACTGCCAGATGGAGAAGAGTGATTCATCACGCCAGAGTACGCATTTCCACTCGTCCAGAGTCCAATGGCGGTGAGCTTTACACCATTCCAGCCAGTGTTCTTAGGCTTTTGTGCGGTTGCTCAGCCATGGAAACACACTTCATGAAGCTCCCTACGAACAGTATTTGTGCTGACGTTACTTGCAGAGGCAGTTTGGAACTGAGGACAGACTCTTTTTACGTGCTACGCGCTTCAGCACTCGGTGGTCCCGTTCTGTGAGCTTGTGTAGCCTACCACTTCGAGGCTGAGCCGTTGTTGCTCCTAGACGTTTCCACTTTACAATAACAGCACTTACAGTCGACCAGGCAGCTCTAGCAGTGGCATCCTATGACAGTGCCATGTTGAAAGTCACTGAGCTCTTCAATAAGGCCATTCTACTGCCAATTTTTATGGAGATTGCATGACCGTGTGCTCAATTATATACACCTATCAACAACAAGTGTGGCTGACCGAGCCTAATCCACAAATTTGAAGGGGTGTCCACATAATTTATATATCTAGTGTATGTCATTGTGTGACAATGTCAGGTTCCACATGCAGAGGTCTTTCAGACATGGTTTCGGGGGCCATCCCCGATTTGTGACCCTATACCTGCCCCCATTCTCTCCTTTCCTCAACCCTATTGAGGATTTTTTGGAGGTGGAAGGTGTACGATCACCATCTCCATAAGCATGCTATACCCTCCTTCTGGCCATGGATGAGGCATAAGATGACATCAATGCAGACCAATGTCAAGCTTGGATTCGTCATTCCCAAAGGTTTTTCCTGTGGTGCATGATCAATGAGGGCATTCACTGTGATGTGGATGAAGAAACACAAACAATGGACATTAGACCGGTGGAAATCTGTCCTTTGGTCTGATTAGTCCAAATTAGTCCAAAAATGTCTTTGTGAGACGCAGAGTAGGTGACCGGATGATCTCTACATGTGTGTTTCCCACAGTGTAGCATGGAGGAGGAGGTGTGATGATGTGGGGGTGCTTTGCTGGTGACACTGTCAGTGATTTATTTAGGATTTAAGGCATACTTTACCATAATGGCTACCACAGCATTCTGCAGCGATACGCCATCCCATCTTATTTGCACTTAGTGGGACTATAATTTGTTTTTCAACAGGACAATGACTCAACACACCTCCAGGCTGTGTAAGGGCTATTTGACCAAGAAGGTGAGTGATGGAGTGCTACATCAGATGACCTGGCCTCCACAATCACCCGACCTCAACCCAATTGAGATGGTTTGGGATGAGTTGGACCACAGAGTGAAGGAAAAGCAGCCAACAAGTGCTCAGCCTATGTAGGAACTCCTTCAGGACTGTTGGACTCTTTCCAGGCGAATCTGGATGAGAAAATGCCAAGCGTGTGCAAAGCTGTCATCAAGGCAAAGGGTGGCTACTTTGAAGAATCTAAAATATTAAAAGTATTTTGATTTGTTTAACACTTTTTTATTTTTTTATTTAACTAGGCAAATCAGTTAAGAACAAATTATTATTTTCAACAACAATTTTCAATGACAGCCTAGGAGCAATGGGTTAACTGCCTTGTTCAGGGGCAGAACGACTCGATCAACCTTCAGGGGATTCGATCTTGCCACCTTTCAGCTATTATTCCAATGCTCTAACCACTACCTGCCGTTACTACCAGGGTTGGGTGTAAGATATTATAAAAAATCTGATAACTGTAATCCGTTATGTTACCAGCAAAAATATTGTAATCAGATTCCAGATACTTTTGAAAAACTAGATGATTCCTTTGAGGATTGCTTCTAAATTCTTTGACACTTCTTTGTTTACTTCTTTGTTTACTTCAAATCAGCGTTGAAAAAAGGTGCACGTTTAAGTGTGTTCCACCTGAGCGAGTCTGACCCCAAGTCAGAGACCACTACAATGGCACACCAAATGTGTTTGATGGATCGAGGGAAAAGAGCAGGAATAGGCTTTTGTAGGCTACAGTCCAAGCTGTCTTCCAATGGTGCAACTGCTGTTGGCATCCAAAGATTATTATATTTGAATAAACGCTTGGATGTAAAGATGACAGCAGTGGTGTAGTCTACGTATTATTGATATCTACAAAGAGCATTGATGTGAATCACATTGCTGCTCTCTCATTTGGCTATTTGTGCCTTACAGATTGTGGTTGTTGTGGATGTTATGGATGGTCAGTCCTTGCATCTATAGCTCTGTCTATAAATCTGAGAGTGGTTACATTTCTCTAGGCCCATCCCTCAGCTTTTTACCAAAACAGAGAGGGGATGGCTGTTTTGTTATAGTTTCATCTGTGGATTTGCCCTTTTAACAGCTGCATATGATCAAGATATCAAAGTGTCACCAACAAAAGGTAAACTATAGTCCAATAGCAAATGCTGCATATGGCATTCATTTTTCACATGTAAATTCCAGTAGTACTCAAAGCATGACATTCCATGAGCGCAGCATTTATTTTTCAATGCGAATCAATGAGCCCAATCAGTCCTCCATGACAACAAATCATAAACCACAGAGTAGGGCTGGCTAATAAGTTCTTAGTTTTAGGGTCCTGCTCAGGTAAAACAATTTGGCTAATCTATACTTCCATATTTCCAAGTTCTATTCTTGAAGATCAAGGGGATTGACATTTATTGGAATGACTGGAATTTTAACAGACTTTTGGGGTTTTTAATGTAATATAATATAATTTAATTTAATCGTATTATTATATGTAGTAGTAAGCGATGGTTAGAAGAAGCTTACATAACCAACCCATAAAGTAAAATTTAACATCCATTATATGGCCAGCTATGTAAACTTTAACATTGATTTATCCTGCAATAGATGTCGTTCAGTTGGTAACATACATTTTTGTCTTCTTCTAATGCCTCTTAAAGGGAAAGTAATCTAAAAGTAACGGAATGTAATCAGATTACTTTACTGAGTTTGGGTAACACAAAAGTTACTGATTGCATTTTTGGATGTACAATGTAGAACATAGTAAAAATAAAGAAAAACCTTTGAATGAGTAGGTGTGTCCAAACTTTGATGGTGACTGTTGAAGTCAGAAGTTTACATACACTTAGGTTGGAGTCATTAAAACTTGTTTTTCAACCACTCCATACATTTCTTGTTAGCAAACTATAGTTTTGGCAAGTCGGTTAGGACATCTACTTTGTGCATGACGCAAGTAATTTTTCAAACAATTGTTTACAGACAGATCATGAGGGAGGAAAATGAAATGGATATATTGAAGCAACATCTCAAGACATCAGTCAGGAAGTTAAAGCTTGGTCGCAAATGGGTCTTCCAAATGGACAATGACCCCAAGCATACTTCCAAAGTTGTGGCAAAATGGCTTAAGGACAACAAAGTTAAGGTATTGGAGTGGCCATCACAAAGCCCTGACCTCAATCCTATAGAACATTTGTGAGCAGAACTGAAAACGTGTGTGCGAGAAAAAAGTCCTACCACCTGACTCAGTTACACCAGCTCCGTCAGGAGGAATTGGACAAAATTCACCCAACTTATTGTGGGAAGCTTGTGGAAGGCTACCCAAAACGTTTGACCAAAGTTAAACAATTTAAAGGCAATGCAACCAAATAATAATTGAGTGTATGTAAACTTCTGACCAACAGGGAATGTGATGAGAGAAATAAAAGCAGAAATAAATCATTCTCTCTGCTATTATTCTGACATCTCACATTCTTAAAATAAAGTGGTGATCCTAACTGACCTAAATCAGGGAATTGTTACTCGGATTAAATGTCAGGAATTGTGAAAAACGGATATTAAATGTATTTGGCTAAGGTGTATGTAAACTTCTGACTTCAACTGTATTTGCATGAAAGATTGTAGCAGGATGTGTTCATTGATCGCACCTTCGATTACACATTGGATAGATTTCATGGAAATTATAGATTTGTGTGCCGAATGTGAAAACTGTTTAATCTACTGCAAGTGACAGTACTGTAGCATATTACTTTCAGCACTTGTAAGGGGGATTTGAAACACATATCTTGGATTGTTTGCTATTGGATTAACTGGTAGTTAAAATGACTCAATTGAAAGATATCATTATGTTGTGTTTTGGTGATTAAACCAATGTACTCATTATATTTCACAATAAACTTATATTTTGAATCAATGGCTGTGTGGTAAGAGATGGTTTCAATCAAAATGAATGGAAACTTACGGGTTTTGAATGAAAGACCGGCTGTGTTACAAGTGTGACCAGTTTGGAGTATTGTACTTGTGAAAATGAACTACATACTTGTGAAAATAGTACCAAAGCGATCAAAAACTGTATGATGAATGCACCTACTGTAAGTCTCTCTGGATAAAAGCATCTGCTAAATGACTAAAATGTAAAATGTAAATGTTTTACATACAGATACAGATACTACTGTATGAAATTATTTTAGTCAGCGTTTTTTAATATTGATGTCACAAATGTATAATTTGTACATTTCTTTATCAACATTTTAGTTTTTTTACATTTGACTGTGTAAAATCTAGCATTACTACTTATTTCTCTGAGAGTGAGGTGAAATTATAGCATTTTGCAACAAATAGTATTTGTCTTTGAAATGACATCATTCAGTAATAGGCTAGATTTGAAACAAATACATGTCTGTCATTTAACAATCCCATGCCATGATTAGATAAAGAATAAACCCAATAATCTCTTTCATAATTCATTTCAGAATATGTATATAGCGTTTTGGAATTAAATTCTTCAATTGGTAACTCTGCAAAACATTGTTGATACCATTGCCCATACAATCAAGCCATTTAAGTGTCCATGGTGACAGTTATTTAAGTAGTAGCCTCTCCTGACCTTTACAGTAATGTCTACTGTTAGGATGCAGAATAGTGAATCTGTCTGATTTATTTGTTCCTGGCTGTAAATACTGTTCCATTCTCACTGGGCTAATCTACTGTTGCCTGGCAGGCTGTGTTTCCACTGTGTGTCTTGGCCCCTTCTGTATGTCAGTGGGGGCTGCTGAGGGGAGGACGGCTCACAATAATGGCTGGAATGGAGTAAATGGAATGGTATCATAAACACATCTAAGACATGTTTTCCATGTGGTGTATATCCCTCCACGGACTCCATTCCAGCCACGATTTCAGCTCGACCTGTTGCTCTTCAGTCAAGAGACTTTTCTTTAAACAGCAAATGGTGTTTATCTTAAACCACGGTAACGGGGTTGTCATCCTGTGAGTGAAAGTTACTCTCTCTGCTCCTCTCAGAATACAGTACTGTTCAGTTGATAGAAGGTCAAAACCATATGGTTGTCATATTGCTTTTGGTCCTTAACATGAAGTTATTAGCAAGTGAAGTGAAAACGTTGCACACAATACCCCATAATGTCAAAGTGAAACTATGTTTTTCAAAATATTTAAACATTAATTAAAAATAAAAGGCAAAAATGTATTGTGTCAATAAGTATTCAACCCCTTTGTTATAACAAGCCTAAATAAGTTCAGGAGTAAAAATGTGCTGAACAAGTCACATAATACGCTGTATGGACTCACTCTGTGTGTCATAATAGGGTTTAACACAATGTTTAAATGACTACTTCATCTATGTACCACACACATACAATTATCTGTAAGGTCCCTCATTTGAGCAGTGAATTTCAAACAGATTCAACCACAAAGACCAGGGAGGTTTTATAATGTCTCGCAAAGAAGGGACATCTATTGGTAGATGGTTAAAAATAAACAGACATTGAATATCCCTTTGAGCGTGGTGAAGTTATTAATTACACTTTGGATGGTGTATCAATACACCCAGTCGCTACAAAGATACAGGCGTCCTTCCTAAATCCGTTGCCAGAGAGGAAGGAAACCGAGGCCAACGGAAACCGAGGCCAATGGTGACTTTACAAGTTACAGAGTTTAATGGCTGTTAGGAGAAAACTGAGGATGGATCAACAACAATGTAGTTACTCCACAATACTAACCTAATTGACAGAGTGAAAAGTAGGAAGCCTGTACAGAATAACAATATTCCAAAACATTCATCCTGTTTGCAACAAGGCACTAAAGCAATTCACTTTTTGTCCTGAATTCCAAGTTTTATGTTTGGGGCAAATCCAATGCAACACATTACTGAGTACCACTCTCAATATTTTCAAGAATAGTGGTGTCTGGATCATGTTATAAGTATGCTTGTAATCGTTAAGGGCTGGGGAGTTTTTCAGGATAAAAAATAAATGTAAAGGACCTAAGCACAGGAAAAATTCTAGGGCAGACACTGGGAGATGAAATTGCCGTACAGCAGGACAATAGCTTAAAACACAATGCAAAATCTACACTGGATCTCCTTACCAAGAAGACAGTGAATGTTCCTGTGCGGCCGAGTTACAGTTTTCACTTAAATCTACTTAAAAATTATGTCAAGACCTGAAAATGGTTGTCTAGCAATGTTCAACAACCAATTTGACAGAGCTTGAAGACATTTGAAAAGAATAATGGGCAAATGTTGCACAATCCAGGTGTGGAAAGCTCTTAGACTTACCCAGAAAGACTCACAGCTGTAATCACTGCCAAATGTGTTTCTACAAAGTATTGACTCATGGTAAGAATACTTATGTAAATGAGATATTTCTGTATTTAATTTTCAGTACATTTTCAAAAAATGTCTAAATCTTGTTTTCACTTTGTCATTGGGGTATTGTGTGTAGATGGGTGAGAAAGAAAATCAATTTTAATCAGTTATATTTGTCACATTCGCCAAATACAACAGGTGTAGACTTTACCGTGAAATTATTACTTACCAGCCTTTTCCCAACAATGCAGAGTTAAAATGGCGGAGATATTTGCAAAAGATAAACAAGGAAATAGTAACACAATAAATTAACAATAACGAGTCTATACAAGGAGTATCGGTCCCAATTCAATGGTCAGGGTGCGAGGTAGATGAGGTAATTGAGGTAATATGTACATGAAGGAGGGGTAAATATGACTAGGCAATCCGTACAGATACAGTTTTTTACAATCACTTTGGCACTAACCCTCTAGACACAAAAGTCACAACCAATGAGCAAAATGCACATTTTCAAAAGTCTAACACTTTTTCCAATTGCTTGGATACAATACACATAAAGCTAAGATAATTTGTCCATTGAACTAAAATCACCTGTTAAATGACACAATAACATCAAAGTATTGCATTACAAAAATATAAACGTAACATGTTTCATGAGCTGAAATAAATGATCTCAGAAATGTTCCATAGGGATGGTGGCAGGTTACCACCAGACGTAATGCCAGACGTACTGTGGAACATGAACCAATTGGACTACATTATCTATGGATGTAATATTTCATCATCATTCTTTATCAGATACTGTTTCTATGGTCCCATGTACCACTTTTCCAGACCATGTTTTCAGATTTGACATTACTGTACACTCACCGGCCACTTTATTAAGTACACCTATCTAGTACTGGGTAGGACCCCCTTTTGCCTCCACAAAAGACTGAATTATTCACGGTGTTGTACGTTAAGAGATGCCCTTCTGCACACTACTGTTTTACTCTCTACTCTATATACTCTCTACTCTATATACTCTATATATTGAGTTGCAGGCAGCCACATGATTCTCTGTTCGAATGTAACAGTTCTTGATGAGCTAAATCAGGTCTGTAGAGCTGATGGCATGACCTATGTCATTGTGTGGGATAATGTCAGGTTCCACCATGCTCAAATGGTGCAAGCATGGTTTCAGGCCCATCCACAATTGACCACCCTGTGCTTATCCCATACTCTCCTTTCCTTAACCCGATTAAGGAATTTTTCTCCACATGGAGGTGGAAGGTATATGATAGGCTCCCTCACGAACAAGCCACCCTTCTCCAGGCCATGGATGACGCATGCAATGACATCACGGCAGACCAGTGTCAGGCCTGGATTCGCCATGCCCGAAGAGTCTTCCCAAGATGTTTGGCTAATGAAAACATCCATTGTGATGTGGATGAGAACCTGTGGCCAAATCCACAAGACAGGGTTGATGGAAATATAGAAGTGCAGTAATCAATCTTTTGTTTAGCTTTTTACAGTAAGCCAGGTGAGGAACACTGCAGTGATGTTTTACAGTAAGCCAGGTGAGGAACACTGCAGTGATGTTTTACAGTAAGCCAGGTGAGGAACACTGCAGTGATGTTTTACAGTAAGCCAGGTGAGGAACACTGCAGTGATGTTTTACAGTAAGCCAGGTGAGGAACACTACAGTGATGTTTTACAGTAAGCCAGGTGAGGAACACTGCAGTGATGTTTTACAGTAAGCCAGGTGAGGAACACTACAGTGATGTTTTACAGTAAGCCAGGTGAGGAACACTGCAGTGATGTTTTACAGTAAGCCAGGTGAGGAACACTACAGTGATGTTTTACAGTAAGCCAGGTGAGGAACACTGCAGTGATGTTTTACAGTAAGCCAGGTGAGGAACACTGCAGTTGACCTTTAACTGTTTTTTCCTTTTTTGTTGCTAATTATTTTTGCTTTGATTCAAAGAAACATATGTTGTGATTTTATTGTATTTCATCAATAAATTTCATATTTTGTTCAATGATTCCACTGTGTCTGTAGTATTCTCTCTACTAGTCCTTTTACAGTGTATTATTTACGTGTAGTAGCATAAGGAGACATGTATCACATATTTTGTACTACAATATTTAATGATTGTACGAACAACTACACAGTGAAACTATCGGTATCTTGTGTGTGGGTGATCTAAATGAATGGTCCTATGGTATTTCATGATAAATTAGTTATTTGAACCAATAATTCTGCAAGTGCAAGGTTTCTGTAACGATATGAATGCACAATGCAATGTTTTGAACATTGGACAGCCTGTGTTACAAGTGATGACCGTTTTGAGTTTTGTGTCTAGAGTTTTGAAAAAGGACCACAAGGTTCTGAAATTAGTGCCGAAGTGATTGTTAAAAACTGTAATAAACAGAGTAGCAGCAGTGTATGTGAAGAGCGAGAGAGTTGAAAGAGTTTGTGTGTGTGTGTGTGTGTGTGTGTGTGTGTGTGTGTGTGTGTGTGTGTGTGTATGTGTGTGTGTGTGTGTGGTATGTGTGAGTGTGTTGCTAGAGTCCAGTGAGTGTGCATAGAGCCTGTGCAAGATAGTCCAAATCAAATCCAATTTTATTTGTCACATGCACCGAATACAACAGGTATGACCATGAAATGTTTACATATTAGCCCCTAACCAACAATGCAGAGTTTTAAAATAGTAAGACAAATTTGTTAAATAAATTAAAGGAAAACAGTAACACAATAAAAATATAATAACAAGGTTATACACTCGACATCTATTCTACATTGGTTCAATGTCATTTCAGTGAAATGACGTGGAAACAGTGCTGATTCAAACATTGTGTGTCCAGTGGGTTTTTTGAAGTTCAGCCAATGTCGATAGATAAATAGTAAATAATGGTACATAATGGTACATGCAGGGTACACAAATAAAGTCCTTCTGTGTGTGACCTAGTTGTGAAGGACTTTAGGCCTGTTCTACAGACAGATGTTATCTGGATCTGTGGGAGGATTGGACCCAATGACTGTAACTCAGAGCCCGAGGTTTACTCATTACCAAGATAGTCAACTACAATAATGCACAATGTTCTATACTATTAAAAAAAACTATTTTAGAGTTTCACCACAATCTCTCTCTCTCTGTGTTTGTGTGTGTGTGCGTGTGAATGTGTCCATGGGTGTGAATGTGTCCATGCGTGTGTATGTGTTTGTGACTGAGGTCATACAGATTTAGACCCTGCCAAAGTAATCAATAGGAATAAATCCTCTTTTAACCTTGTAAATGCCACAGAGACCTACTGCATACACAGTTTGGGAAAGCAGTACATAGCTCTTCCTGCTGACTGAGCACAGTCATTGCCATTGGATTAGTATTACTAGAAGTGATGTTCCCAGATCTGTTATGGTTGGAATGGCCACCATATTAGGGAACGTTCAGAATTGAATATAGCTTTATTAACAAACAACTCAACTGACATTGGAATATCCAATCCTTTTTGCACGTTCCCTCCATAACCTGTTTTACTGTTGTTGTGGGGTAAGCTCTGTCTTCCTGTGTTGGAGTAAGGAACACACTGTTTACATTAGCTGATACTCCATGGAACACTCTTTCTGTGTCACTTCTGGTCAGACGTACTGTCCCGTCTCAATGAAAGCATTCATAATCTCTATTTAGCTAGCATATGGGGTAAAACCAAGTCTTCAGCCACTGAAATTGTTCATGCAGTATAAGGAAACACACAGACCTACAGAGATGGACACAATGAATTGCAACGATATAAAGAACAATCAAATGTGGATGGTGAATAATTGAGCCCAGAGGAGAGAACAATAGAGAATTTCTATCTGACTGTCCATCCGTCCATCCACCCGTCTGTCTGTCTCTCTGTGTGTGTGATTAAGCTGAATAAGCAGGATTTCCAACACAGGAAAGAGTTCACAGAGGCCTTCCCAAAACACACACCACAACCACCGGAAAAGACATGAGGGAAATCAAGGTCAGTGTGTGTGTGTGGGGTGTGACAGTGTGTGTCTGTGTGTGTGTGTGTGTGGTGTGTGTACGTCACACTCTCTTTTCAACAACAGACTTTAGGAAATGGGGAACACTGTTATCAGGAAATAAAGAAACCCCATTGTGTCTGAAATGAACTCTCACGCCCTATCTGAGACACACAGGCCAAATAACCAACATACCCCATGACAGGGACAGGGAACTTTATGTTGGATCCAGGAATAGATTTCACCTACTGTGTGCCAACAACATCTATGAGAAGTTAACCGATGTTCTGTCTGCCTGGGTACAGTGTGTGTGTGTGTGTGTGTGTGTGTGTGTGTGTGTGTGTGTGTGTATGTGTGTGTGTGTGTGTGTGTGTGTGTGTGTGTGTGTGTGTGTGTGTGTGTGTCATATACAGAAAGAGTTAAAGATGTTAATCCTTTAAAAGCGTCTGGAACATGTACCTCTTCTATACTATCAATGAGAGTAAGGGATGCTAAACACACATGCATGCATGCACATGTAGACACTGGCTGATATTTGACATATGACAATCAATGCACCCCCCTTTGAAAAGCTAATCGGGCCAGCCATGTTACCCATCCGTCCCCTGAGTACTCCTGGCACACACACACACACACACACACACACACACACACACACACACACACACACACACACACACACACACACACACACACACTAATAATCAGCTTGCCATTGGCCCCACCAAGACATTGTCCCGAGACCTATCGCCTAGGTAACCGTCTGTAATGAGCCACCCTCAGAAATCCTGGCAAGGTGCTTGAACACACACACACCAGTGGCGTACCACAGTTTCCACTGAGTGTACAAAACTGAGTGTACACTGAGTGTACAACAACATTGAGTTGCGCCCCCTTTTGCCTGCAGAACAGACTCAATTCGTCATGGCATGGCATGGATGTTGAAAGTGTTCCACAGGGATGCTGGCCCATGTTGACTCCAATGCTTCCCACAGTTGCTGGCTGGATGTCCTTTTGGTGGTGGACCATTCTTGATGGAAACTGTTGAGCGTGAAAAACCCTAGCAGCATTGAAATTCTTAACATACTAGCACCTACTACCATATCCCGTTCAAAGGCACTTAAATCTTTTGTCTTGTCCATTCACCATCAACCTGTCTCCTCCCTTTCACCTACACTAAGTGGAATTAACAAGTGACATAAGCGATCATACAGTGCCTTGCGAAAGTATTCGGCCCCCTTGAACTTTGCGACCTTTTGCCACATTTCAGGCTTCAAACATAAAGATATAAAACTGTATTTTTTTGTGAAGAATCAACAACAAGTGGGACACAATCATGAAGTGGAACGCCATTTATTGGATATTTCAAACTTTTTTAACAAATCAAAAACTGAAAAATTGGGCGTGCAAAATTATTCAGCCCCTTTACTTTCAGTGCAGCAAACTCTCTCCAGAAGTTCAGTGAGGATCTCTGAATGATCCAATGTTGACCTAAATGACTAATGATGATAAATACAATCCACCTGTGTGTAATCAAGTCTCCGTATAAATGCACCTGCACTGTGATAGTCTCAGAGGTCCGTTAAAAGCGCAGAGAGCATCATGAAGAACAAGGAACACACCAGGCAGGTCCGAGATACTGTTGTGAAGAAGTTTAAAGCCGGATTTGGATACAAAAAGATTTCCCAAGCTTTAAACATCCCAAGGAGCACTGTGCAAGCGATAATATTGAAATGGAAGGAGTATCAGACCACTGCAAATCTACCAAGACCTGGCCGTCCCTCTAAACTTTCAGCTCATACAAGGAGAAGACTGATCAGAGATGCAGCCAAGAGGCCCATAATCACTCTGGATGAACTGCAGAGATCTACAGCTGAGGTGGGAGACTCTGTCCATAGGACAACAATCAGTCGTATATTGCACAAATCTGGCCTTTATGGAAGAGTGGCAAGAAGAAAGCCATTTCTTAAAGATATCCATAAAAAGTGTCGTTTAAAGTTTGCCACAAGCCACCTGGGAGACACACCAAACATGTGGAAGAAGGTACTCTGGTCAGATGAAACCAAAATTGAACTTTTTGGCAACAATGCAAAACGTTATGTTTGGCGTAAAAGCAACACAGCTCATCACCCTGAACACACCATCCCCACTGTCAAACATGGTGGTGGCAGCATCATGGTTTGGGCCTGCTTTTCTTCAGCATGGACAGGGAAGATGGTTAAAATTTATGGGAAGATGGATGGAGCCAAATACAGGACCACTCTGGAAGAAAACCTGATAGAGTCTGCAAAAGACCTGAGACTGGGACGGAGATTTGTCTTCCAACAAGACAATGATCCAAAACATAAAGCAAAATCTACAATGGAATGGTTCAAAAATAAACATATCCAGGTGTTAGAATGGCCAAGTCAAAGTCCAGACCAGAATCCAATCGAGAATCTGTGGAAAGAACTGAAAACTACTGTTCACAAATGCTCTCCATCCAACCTCACTGAGCTCGAGCTGTTTTGCAAGGAGGAATGGGAAAAATGTTCAGTCTCTCGATGTGCAAAACTGATAGAGACATACCCCAAGCGACTAACAGCTGTAATCGCAGCAAAAGGTGGCGCTACAAAGTATTAACTTAAGGGGGCTGAATAATTTTGCACGCCCAATTTTTCAGTTTTTGATTTGTTAAAAAAGTTTGAAATATCCAATAAATGTCGTTCCACTTCATGATTGTGTCCCACTTGTTGTTGATTCTTCACAAAAAAATACAGTTTTATATCTTTATGTTTGAAGCCTGAAATGTGGCAAAAGGTTGCAAAGTTCAAGGGGGCCGAATACTTTCGCAAGGCACTGTAGCTTTCACCTGGATTCAGCTGGTGACCCTATGTCATGGTTGTGGGCTCCCAGAGCCTGTGGTTGTGGGGTGTCTTGTACGCCAGTGATACAAACACACACACACACACACACACACACACACACACACACACACACACATATACAAACAAACTCAAGCAGGCTATCCTTTTTTCCACATCCCAACATCACCACAGATACAGACGTTTTAATGAGTACTCCTCTTGCAGTTTACTTCAGTCGGAACATAACAAGACATGGAGGGGAAAAGGTAATGATCCCTCAGAAGTATTTCCTTTGTACTTAGAGTTCCAAGAAAACATTAACAAGAAAAACCTAAATACAGTAGACTTTTGAATGCTGTAGAATATGAACAAAGTCAACTTGTGAAGCAAAACAATAATTTGGTGGTTTATTGCAGAGTGAGAAAATGTTTTATGATGATATTTTCCACAGACCCATCTCTCCACACACAAATGTTAAGTTTTGTTTTTCCATTATGAGATCACAGTACGTGCCAGGGGTTTTCCTTCCCAAATATATATCCAGAAATGTGGAGGGAAAGGAGGAGAGGGAGAGAATGAAGGAGTAACGAGAGCAGGAGTAGAGAGGATGATGAAAGGAAGAGAGAACAGGACGTTTGTGTCAATTTCTGTACCTGATAACGTCCCGTCCTCCATATATTCCGACCAGTCAGACGAAGCTTCCTGGAATTCTGATTGCTGATGTGAACCCCCGAGATGAAACAGAAAAGAGCACTGTCAATCACCTCCCAGGTCAAACACACACACACACACACACACACACACACACACACACACACACACACACACACACACACACACACCTACACACACACCTACACACACACACACACACACACACACACACACACACACACACACACACACACACACACACACACACACACACACACACACACACACACACACACACACACACACAGGCAATCAAGAACATCATGGGCATTACAGTTTTTTTTCGATTGCTAAACGACAGTGGGCACAACTGGAGTCACATGTGCAACACTCTATCTACAGTCTGCACTACCAACAGTCACCTGAGCTAAACAGTTCACATCACCTGCAAAACTCATTCCAAGCAACACAACTCTTAACACATGGATCAAAACACGCTCAGTACAGCCAAACACTATGCACAACCCTCACTGAGATAACACACACTGTCACTCAGAACACACTGAGAGTAAAAACACTAGCATCAAACACCAATACAGAAAATACAAACTTTTCATCTTTACAGTTTGAACAATTTCAGTGACTTCATACAAAGTAATATTTTCTTCAAAGAAAAGAGTGACATTCTTTCACATGATTTATTAAAATTTTTAGAACATAACAATTCTTTAAGGTAAATGAAAATTAGCAGTTTGCTTCAATAGTCTGTAGTAATTTACGGAATTACAGTAATGAGAAAAAAAAGGTAGAAACTAAAAGTACATACTGTAATTCGAACAAATAATTGAGGGGCTAATCCTGCCTCTCTCTAGCATCAGGCCACAGGTTTTCTTCAACATCACATCTAATGTTTTCTCTTGCCATGCACCTGGGGAAGAACCTTCTGGAGTGCCTTATCCATCCTTGGCAGTCCTCTGGACTCGTGTCCTCACATCCGGCATGCATGGCTTCCAAAAGAGACATTTGGTCATGTGGGTGGTGACCAAACACTTTCCACCTCCAGGCAGAGAAAAACTCCTCTATTGGGTTGAGGAAGGGTGAATATGCAGGCTGCAGGCAGGGACAAACAATAAATCTGTGATGTGCTGCAAACCAATCTGTGACAGCTGCAGAGTGGTGAAAAGCAACGTTATCGCAAACTATGACAAAAACTTGGGGGTTTCTTACTGGCTCCCCCTGTTCTGCTGGCACTAGCTGAGCATAGAGCTGTTCTAGGAAAGCTATAAGCCTTTCTGTGTTGTATGGGCCAATGAGTGGTGTGTTGAGAAGCAAACCATCATTGGCCATTGCAGCACACATGGTGATATTTCCCCCCCTTTGGCCTGGAACCTCCACAGTGGCCCTTTGACCTATAACATTCCTTCCTCTGCGCTGTGTTTTGGCAAGGTTAAATCCAGCTTCATCGATAAATACAAATTAATGTGGTCTTTCCAGTGCTTCCACCTCCATTACTCTCTGAAAAACAGTAAGTGCACAGTTTTACTGTAGAAATGCTAGTGTTTTTTTTTACTGTAAATATTTTGTATAGCTGTGTACGTAACCTCAGACGTCTTACCTGGACATATTGGTATCTTTGCTCTTTTACCCGTTCACTGTTTCTCTCGAACGGTACAGTGTATAACTGTTTCATTGTAACTTGGTGTTTCTTTAGGACTCGAGCAATAGTTGTTGTGCTGACAGAATTAACATTTTCAAATATATCATTATCAGCCAGCACTCTATCTTGAATCTCCCGCAGTTTTATTGCATTGTTGACAACAACCATGTCAACAATAGCATTTTCCTGCGCATCTGAAAATATTTTTCCTCTTCCCCCTGTTGGGGGCAGCCTTTGGGTCCTGTTGTAAAAATATATTTTACAGTCAAACTTACTGTAATATATATCTGTGTAAATATTCTATAATTGCAATACAAAATAGATTCCTGTAAGTTTTAATTTACTGTAAGGATGTAACTCTCACCTGTTTGCATGATGGAAAATTCGCATTACAGATGCCACTGTGGATCTTTGCAGATTGGGTTGCACCCTCAACCCTGCCTCTCTCAATGAGAGACCATGGTTCACGACATGGTCTATAAGTGTAGCCCTTATTTCATCTGAAATAACAGCTCTTTGTCTTCTTTGTCTTCCTCCACGCATCCGCCCTCTCCCCGCCACCCTTCTCCCTCCACGAACCCATCTTCCTTGTTCCATTTCCAAAATGAGTCTTTTTGAGCTCTACCTAGATATACTGTAATATGTGTGTGTGTTCACTAACAAGTCTAAAACAAGACACCTGCTTAGCCTTTCAGCTGAAATTGCAATCAGCAGTGTTTGAAAGGCACAAGGCTGAAATCTATTCCGTTTTGAATGTGTGGTTCACAGTTTTGACAGCAGTGTGTTAGCATTTGAACAAAGTGCTGTAAATCCACAGTGTTGTGCAGGTTGTGGTTAAAGTCATGGGATAAGTGTGTAGAGTTTTGAAAACTGTGTTCAAGCAATGAAAAACGAACTAGAGTTTGGTCCACATGAACTGCTGCTGTGCAGACTGTAGTTAGAGTTTTGCACATGTGACTCCAGTTGTGTCCACTGTCGTTTAGCAATCGAAAAAAACTGTAATATGGAGTTGGTCCTCCCTTTGCTACTATAACAGCCTCTACTCTTCTGGGAAGGCTTTCCACTAGATGTTGGAACATTGCTGCGGGGACTTGCTTCCATTCAGCCACAAGAGCATTACTGTTGGGCAATTAGGCCTGGCTCGCAGTCGGCATTCCAATTCATCCCAAAGGTGTTCGTTGAAGTTGAGGTCAGGGCTATGTGAATTCCAGTCAAGTTCTTCCACACAGATCTCGACAAACCATTTCTGTTTGGACCTCGGGGGCATTGTCATCCTGAAACAGGAAAGGGCTTTCGCCAAACTGTTTCCCAGATTCGTCCGTCAGACTGCCAGATGGTGAAGGTGTTTCCTCTGCTCCAGAGTCCAATAGCGGCGAGCTTTACACCACTCCAGCCGATGCTTGGCATTGCGCACAGTGATCTTAGGCTGTATGTGGCAGCTTGGCCATGGAAACCCATTTCATGAAGCTCCCGACGAACAGTTATTGTGCTGACGTTGCTTACAGAGTCTGTTTGGAACTTGGTAATGAGTGTTGCAACCGAGGACAGACAATTACTACAACTACGCGCATCAGCACTCAGCGGTCCAGTTCTGTGAGCTTGTGTGGCCTACCACTTTGCGGCTGAGCCATTGTTGCTCCTAGACATTTCCACTTCACAATAACAGCACTTGCAGTTGACCGGGGCAGCACAAGCAGTGCAGAAATTTGATGAACGGACATTGTTGGAAGGTGACCATCTGTTACGGTGCCACAATGAAAGTCACTGAGCTCTTCAGTAAGGTAATTCTACTACCAATGTTTGTCTATGGAGATTGCATGGCTGTATGCTCGATTTTATACACTTGTCAGCAGTGGGTGTGGCTGAAATAGCCGAATGCACTAATTTGAAGGGGTGTCCACATACTATTGTAAATATTGTCATGTACTGTCATGTTGTGTCTTGTTTCTGTCCTTTCCCTTCACCCTGTCTCCCTCTGCTGGTCGTTGTTAGGTTACCTTTTCTCCCCCTCTTTCCCCCAGCTGTGCCTTGTCTCCTCCTAACTACCTCGTCACCCCTTTTCCCACCTGTTCCCTTTTTCCCTCTGATTAGTCCTCTATATCTCTCTCTGTTTCTGCTCCTGTCTTTGTCGGATTCTTGTTTGTGTTGTTCATGCCTGAACCAGACTATCGTCATGTTTGCTGCAACCTTGTCCTGTCCTGTCGGAACCTGCCGGTCCATCTGAGCCTACGTTTTGTTTTGTTATTAAAGAAGCTCTGTTTACGTTAATTCGCTTTTGGGTCCTCATTCACGCACCGTAACAGAAGAATCCGACCAAGAATGGACCCAGCGACTTCGGATCCTCTCCACTCAGCCGTCGAGATCCAGGGAGCGATGCTAGGCAGACACAAGCAGGAATTGTCTGCTGCTCGACATGCCGTTGAGACCCTGGCCACCCAAGTCTCCAACCTCACAGAACAGGTTCACCATCTCCGCCTCGATCCACCGGCCACTTCCAGGGCTTTCGAATCTCCGGAGCCCAGAATCAATAACCCGCCGTGTTACTCTGGGGAGCCCACTGAATGCCGCTCGTTCCTCACCCAGTGTGATATTGTGTTTTCTCTCCAGCCCAACACTTACTCCAGGAGCACTGCTCGTGTCGCCTACGTCATATCTCTCCTTACTGGACGGGCTCGTGAGTGGGGCACGGCAATCTGGGAGGCAAGGGCTGAGTGTACTAACCAGTATCAGGACTTTAAGGAGGAGATGATACGGGTTTTTGATCGATCTGCTTTTGGGGAGGAGGCTTCCAGGGCCCTGTCTTCCCTATGTCAGGGTAATCGATCCATAACAGACTACTCTATTGAGTTTCGCACTCTTGCTGCCTCCAGTGGCTGGAACGAGCCGGCTTTGCTCGCTCGTTTTCTGGAGGGTCTCCGCGCAGAGGTAAAGGATGAGATTCTCTCCCGGGAGGTTCCTTCCAGCGTGGATTCCTTGATTGAACTCGCTATTCGCATTGAGCGACGGGTTGATCTTCGTCACCGAGCTCGTGGAAAGGAGCTCGCGTTCTCCGTTGCCCCCCTCTCCGCATCACTACCATCTTCCTCTGCCGGCTCGGGTGCTGAGCCTATGCAGCTGGGAGGTATCCGCATCTCGACTAAGGAGAGGGAACGGAGAATCACCAACCGCCTCTGTCTCTATTGCGGTTCTGCTGGTCATTTTGTCACTTCATGTCCAGTAAAAGCCAGAGCTCATCAGTAAGCGGAGGGCTACTGGTGAGCGCTACTACTCCTGTCTCTCCTTCAAGATCCTGCACTACCTTGTCGGTCCATCTACGCTGGACCGGTTCGTCAGCTTCCTGCAGTGCCTTAATAGACTCTGGGGCGGAGGGCTGTTTTATGGACGAGACCTGGGCTCGGGAACATGACATTCCTCTCAGACAGTTAAGGGAGTCCACGGCCTTGTTCGCCCTGGATGGTAGTCCTCTCCCCAGGATTCAGCGTGAGACGCTACCTTTAACCCTCACTGTTTCTGGTAATCATAGCGAAACCATTTCTTTTTTAATTTTTCGTTCACCTTTTACACCTGTTGTTTTGGGCCATCCCTGGCTAGTTTGTCATAATCCTTCCATTAATTGGTCTAGTAATTCTATCCTCTCCTGGAACGTCTCTTGTCATGTGAAATGTTTAATGTCTGCTATCCCTCCTGTTTCCTCTGTCTCTTCTTCACAGGAGGAGCCTGGTGATTTGACAGGGGTGCCGGAGGAATATCACGATCTGCGCACGGTGTTCAGTCGGTCCAGGGCCACCTCTCTTCCTCCACACCGGTCGTATGATTGTAGTATTGATCTCCTTCCGGGAACCACTCCCCCCCGGGGTAGACTATACTCTCTGTCGGCTCCCGAACGTAAGGCTCTCGAAGATTATTTGTCTGTAGCTCTTGCCGCCGGTACCATAGTCCCCTCCTCCTCTCCCGCCGGAGCGGGGTTTTTTTTTGTTAAGAAGAAGGACGGGTCCCTGCGCCCCTGCATAGATTATCGAGGGCTGAATGACATAACAGTGAAGAATCGTTATCCGCTTCCTCTTATGTCTTCAGCCTTCGAGATCCTGCAGGGAGCCAGGTTTTTCACTAAGTTGGACCTTCGTAACGCTTACCATCTCGTGCGCATCAGGGAGGGGGACGAGTGGAAGACGGCGTTTAACACTCCGTTAGGGCACTTTGAATACCGGGTTCTTCCTTTCGGCCTCGCTAACGCTCCAGCTGTCTTTCAGGCATTAGTCAATGATGTCCTGAGAGACATGCTGAACATCTTTGTTTTCGTTTACCTTGACGATATCCTGATTTTTTCACCGTCACTCCAGATTCATGTTCAGCACGTTCGACGTGTCCTCCAGCGCCTTTTAGAGAATTGTCTTTTTGTGAAGGCTGAGAAGTGCTCTTTTCATGCCTCCTCCGTCACATTTCTCGGTTCTGTTATTTCCGCTGAAGGCATTAAGATGGATCCCGCTAAGGTCCAAGCTGTCATTGATTGGCCCGTCCCTAAGTCACGCGTCGAGCTGCAGCGCTTTCTCGGCTTCGCGAACTTCTATCGTCGTTTCATCCGTAATTTCGGTCAGGTGGCAGCCCCTCTCACAGCCCTCACTTCTGTCAAGACGTGCTTTAAGTGGTCCGTTTCCGCCCAGGGAGCTTTTGATCTCCTCAAGAATCGTTTTACATCCGCACCTATCCTTGTTACACCTGACGTCTCTAGACAGTTCATTGTCGAGGTTGACGCGTCAGAGGTGGGCGTGGGAGCCATTCTTTCTCAGCGCTCCTTCTCTGACGACAAGGTCCACCCTTGCGCGTATTTTTCTCATCGCCTGTCGCCGCCGGAACGTAACTATGATGTGGGAAACCGCGAACTGCTCGCCATCCGCTTAGCCCTAGGCGAATGGCGACAGTGGTTGGAGGGGGCGACCGTTCCTTTTGTCGTTTGGACTGACCATAGGAACCTTGAGTACATCCGTTCTGCCAAACGACTTAATGCGCGTCAGGCGCGCTGGGCGCTGTTTTTCGCTCGTTTCGAGTTCGTGATTTCTTATCGTCCGGGCTCTAAGAACACCAAGCCTGATGCTTTATCTCGTCTCTTCAGTTCTTCAGTAGCCTCCACTGACCCCGAGGGGATTCTCCCTGAGGGGCGTGTTGTCGGGTTGACTGTCTGGGGAATTGAGAGGCAGGTAAAGCAAGCACTCACTCAAACTCCGTCGCCGCGCGCTTGTCCCAGGAACCTTCTTTTCGTTCCCGTTCCTACTCGTCTGGCCGTTCTTCAGTGGGCTCACTCTGCCAAGTTAGCCGGCCACCCTGGCGTTCGGGGTACGCTTGCTTCCATTCGCCAGCGCTTTTGGTGGCCCACCCGGGAGCATGACACGCGTCGCTTCGTGGCTGCTTGTTCGGTCTGCGCGCAGACTAAGTCCGGTAACTCTCCTCCTGCCGGCCGTCTCAGGCCGCTTCCCATTCCCTCTCGACCGTGGTCTCACATCGCCTTAGATTTTGTCACCGGACTGCCTTCGTCAGCGGGGAAGACTGTTATTCTTACGGTTGTCGACAGGTTCTCTAAGGCGGCTCATTTTATTCCCCTTGCTAAGCTTCCTTCTGCTAAAGAGACGGCACAAATCATCATCGAGAATGTTTTCAGAATTCATGGCCTTCCGTCAGACGTCGTTTCGGACAGAGGTCCGCAATTCACGTCTCAATTTTGGAGGGAGTTTTGCCGTTTGATTGGGGCTTCCGTCAGTCTCTCTTCCGGCTTTCACCCCCAGTCTAACGGTCAAGCAGAACGGGCCAATCAGACTATTGGTCGCATCTTACGCAGTCTTTCTTTTCGCAACCCTGCGTCTTGGTCAGAACAGCTCCCCTGGGCAGAATACGCCCACAACTCGCTTCCTTCGTCTGCGACCGGGCTATCTCCTTTTCAGAGTAGCCTCGGGTACCAGCCTCCGCTGTTCTCATCTCAGTTCGCCGAGTCCAGCGTCCCCTCCGCTCAGGCTTTTGTCCAACGTTGCGAGCGCACCTGGAAGAGGGTCAGGTCTGCACTTTGCCGTTATAGGGCGCAGACTGTGAGGGCTGCTAATAAGCGTAGAACTAAGAGTCCTAGATATTGTCGCGGTCAGAGAGTTTGGCTCTCCACTCAGAACCTTCCCCTTAAGACCACTTCTCGCAAGTTGACCCCGCGGTTCATTGGTCCGTTCCGTATTTCTCGGATCATTAATCCTGTCGCAGTTCGACTTCTTCTTCCGCGATATCTTCGTCGCGTCCACCCGGTCTTCCATGTCTCCTGTGTCAAGCCCGTTCTTCGCGCCCCCGCTCGTCTTCCCCTCCCCCCCATCCTTGTCGAGGGCGCACCCATCTACAGGGTCCGTAGGATTTTGGACATGCGTCCTCGGGGCCGTGGTCATCAGTACCTAGTAGATTGGGAGGGGTACGGTCCTGAGGAGAGGAGTTGGGTTCCCTCTCGGGACGTGCTGGACCGTGCGCTGATCGATGATTTCCTCCGTTGCCGCCAGGTTTCCTCCTCGAGTGCGCCAGGAGGCGCTCGGTGAGTGGGGGGGTACTGTCATGTACTGTCATGTTGTGTCTTGTTTCTGTCCTTTCCCTTCACCCTGTCTCCCTCTGCTGGTCGTTGTTAGGTTACCTTTTCTCCCCCTCTTTCCCCCAGCTGTGCCTTGTCTCCTCCTAACTACCTCGTCACCCCTTTTCCCACCTGTTCCCTTTTTCCCTCTGATTAGTCCTCTATATCTCTCTCTGTTTCTGCTCCTGTCTTTGTCGGATTCTTGTTTGTGTTGTTCATGCCTGAACCAGACTATCGTCATGTTTGCTGCAACCTTGTCCTGTCCTGTCGGAACCTGCCGGTCCATCTGAGCCTACGTTTTGTTTTGTTATTAAAGAAGCTCTGTTTACGTTAATTCGCTTTTGGGTCCTCATTCACGCACCGTAACAAATATAGTGTCATGCAGGAAATAGCTATATAACGAAATTGTACAGGAGTGCTGTGACTGATACTTCAAATCATTCTGAAATGGGCATAGAAGTGTTTTGAGGTTGTATATTGTATGGATTAAAATGTAATTAGGCAGAGCAAGAAGTTTGAATCTATCTAAAGATCTTTCGTTCACTACTTGTTCTATCTCTATCTGTCTCTATTCTGACCATCCAGTTTGTTTGGTTAATGGCAACAGTTTCCCACTTCCTCTGTCACAGATAAAGCAGGTGGCCTACAAACACATCCGGCTCTCTGAGAGTAGGCCACAGATAAACCCTGACACACACACATGCACACACGCACGCACGTACGTACGCACGCACACACGCACACACACACACACACACACACACACACACACACACAAGACACACACATGCCCACGCACACACGCAAACACACAGACCCACACGACACACATGCACAGACACACAGACACATAGATGTAAAGGGTATGGATCAAGAGATCAGAGTTACATCTGTTCCAGTTGATGGCTTAATAAAGATACAAACGATTAGCGGAGAAGAATTACACACATCTGAACACATCACAGGACCTGGACTAAGATAGCCTATGCCAGAGATTAAATGCAAAACAGAAAATATCAGTAGTAGCGTTGTTCCACCAAATCGGTTTCTTTTGATTTCACTTAATTTTAACATTCTGTCATAAAGGTCACATGTTCATCTTAATAAAAAACACATTTTAAATAAATAAAATAATATAGTAATTGCCTAATAAGTGCAAGATAAAGTAAGAGGGTTGACCGTAACACGGTTGACAGTAACAGGGTTGACGATTTAATCTTAAATCACCCATAAATCCCCCTGTGACAGGGAGAATAGAAGCTTATTGTATGCAACATCATTTGTATGCAACAGATTTAAATAAGAACGTATTCTTAACTGACTTGCCTACGTAGTTAAATAAAGCTTAAATAAAAAAACGTTTTTTTTTTTTAAAACAGTGATTGGCAATCTAGGTGGTTATGCTGGCAGACCAGCCTTCGTTGTGTTTTCACTGGCACACCAGCCTTTGTTGTGTTGTGTAAGATAAGATTAATTCATTCATTCATTCAAAAACACAGATCTTGAAACAACCAATTCAAAAAAAATACTGGTTTTGCTGACCAGCAAAATTCTTAGAACTTCAAATCCTGATTACTTCAATTCCCTCAATTGGGATTTGAATTCACAACCTTACTGTTGCCAGCAACCTGAACTTCCTGCTACGCCAACTGATCTGTAGGTGTGAAAAATATTGTTAAGAAATTTTAACCAGTTGACATTGTCATTTGTCCCTATGGGGGAACCTTTTTGGATGCCACGTACGACCCTGTGATTTGTCCATGTAGGTAGGAGAACCCTCTTGAGTTCCATTTAGAACACTCTCATGAAGAACCCTCTGGTTCCAGGTAGAACCAATGACAGGTTTTACAATTATACTTGTAGTATACTTCAGATGTGCTTATGGCACACAGTATAAAAAATACCTGTAATTTGACTGTAAGTTACCAGCTACTGAGTTGAAGTAAAAACACAGTATTTCTACTGTTAAATTAAGGTTTTATTAACCAGGTTTCCATTCAACCTTTGTAAGCAAGTAAAGTACATGACTAGAGGGAATGTGCCAATACCAGAGTTTGCACGCTCGCTATATAACAATTTTTTTCGTGAGAAAACCATCAGTATTGTCACGTTCTGACCTTTATTTCCTTTGTTTTGTATTTATTTAGTATGGTCAGGGTGTGAGTTGGGTGGGCAGTCTATGTTTGTTTTTCTATGTTTTGGGGCATTTCTTTGTTTCGGCCTAGTATGGTTCTCAATCAGAGGCAGGTGTCATTAGTTGTCTCTGATTGAGAATCATACTTAGGTAGCCTGGGTTGCACTGTTTGTTTGTGGGTGATTGTCTATGTCAGTGGCTTGTGTCTGCACAGGTCTATTTTGTAGCTTCACGGTCGTCATTTGTTTATTGTTTTGTATAGTTTTCAGTGTTCAGTACTTTCTTGATTAAAGATTTACCATGGACACTTACCACGCCGCATTTTGGTCTTCCAATCCATCTCGCCTCTCCTCTTCAGATGAAGAGGAGGATGACCGTGACAGAATCACCCACCAACCAAGGACCAAGCGGCGTGGTAAAAAACAGCGACGACAGCAGCAGCAGCAGCAGCAACAGCGGCCGGTATCACAGGACTCCTGGACATGGGAGGAGACACTGAATCGAGAGGGACCCTGGGCACAGGCTGGGGAATATCGCCGCCCCAAAGCAGAGCTGGAGGCAGCGAAAGCTGAGCGGTGGCGATATGAGGAGGCAGCACGGCAGTGCGACAGGTACGAGAGAAAGCCCCAAAAAATTTTGGGGAGGGGGCACACGAGGGGTGGAGCTAAGCCAGGTAGCAGACCTGCGCTCACTCCTCGTGCTTATTATGAGCAGCGTGTTACTGGTCAGGCACCGTGTTATGCGGTTAAGCGCACTGTGTCGCCAGTACGTGTCCATAGCCCGGTGCGCTATAGGACAGCCCCCCGAGAGTGTCATGCGAGCGCGGGCATCGAGCCAGGGCGTATGGTGCCTGCTCAGCGGGTCTGGTTGCCGGTACGCAGTTTTGGTCCAGGGTATCCTGCGCCGGCTCTGCGTGCTGTGTCTCCGGGGCGCTGGGAGGGTGCAGTGCGTCCTCTGCCTGCGCTCCGCTCGTGCCGGGCGAATGTGGGAAGGGAGCCTAAGGGAGAGGTGCGTGTAGTAAGCACTAGATCTCCCGTGCTTACCCACAGTCCGGTTCAACCTGTGCCTGCACTCTGGAGGGTCCGGGCTAGAGTGGTTGTCCAGCCTGGGGAAGTGGTGCCAAGGTTGCGCACCAGAGTTCCAGTGCTCCCCCACAGCCTGGTCCTTCAGGTGCCTCCTAACACCAAGCCTCCTGAAGGTCTCCCCAGCCTGGTGGTTCCTGTGGCAGCCCCACGCACCAGGCTGTCTCTGTCTCCTCCCTGCAGGTGGTCCTGCCTGTCCGGCGCCGCTGCCGGAGCCTCCCGCCTGTCCGGCGCTGCTGCCGGAGCCTCCCGCCTGTCCGGCGCCGCTGCCGGAGCCTCCCGCCTGTCCGGCGCCGCTGTCGGAGTCTGAGGCCCCAGAGCCACTCAGCCCAGAGCTGCTGCCCCTCTGTCCCGAGCAGCTGCCCCTCTGTCCCGAGCAGCTGCCCCTCTGTCCCAAGCAGCTGCCCCTCTGTCCCGAGCAGCTGCCCCTCTGTCCCGAGCAGCTGCCCCTCTGTCCCGAGCAGCTGTCCCTCTGTCCAGTGGGGTCATTGAGAGGGGTGGCCATTGTGAGAAAGCCACGGAGGCAGACAACAAGGCGGACTAAGACAATGGTGAAGTGGGTTCCGCGTCCGGCGCCAGAGCCGCCACCGCGGACAGACGACCCACCCAGACCCTCCCCTATAGGTCAAGGTTTTGCGGCCGGAGTTCGCACCTTTGGGGGAGGGTACTGTCACGTTCTGACCTTTATTTCCTTTGTTTTGTATTTATTTAGTATGGTCAGGGTGTGAGTTGGGTGGGCAGTCTATGTTTGTTTTTCTATGTTTTGGGGCATTTCTTTGTTTCGGCCTAGTATGGTTCTCAATCAGAGGCAGGTGTCATTAGTTGTCTCTGATTGAGAATCATACTTAGGTAGCCTGGGTTGCACTGTTTGTTTGTGGGTGATTGTCTATGTCAGTGGCTTGTGTCTGCACAGGTCTATTTTGTAGCTTCACGGTCGTCATTTGTTTATTGTTTTGTATAGTTTTCAGTGTTCAGTACTTTCTTGATTAAAGATTTACCATGGACACTTACCACGCCGCATTTTGGTCTTCCGATCCATCTCGCCTCTCCTCTTCAGATGAAGGGGAGGACGACCGTGACAAGTATAGTTGAAAATGCGACGCAAACACTTAACTTTTATTTTTTATTCAGCACATGTGAATTACTCATTGTTTTTATATTGAGAATATTTGTATCAAAATCTGTCGCCAATTGGATGGAAACCTAGCTATTGTTGTAAAATTACTTGTTTGTTCACCGTACCTTGTAGGTGGGGCAAAGTTCTGGCAAGGGCACATTAGCATATTTGGGGACATTGTCCAAAGATGGTGCATTTGTGCCAACTGTTAGTGGAAGTGTTGTACCAGTTTAAAACCAGTTATGCATTAGGGGGCGCTATTAAACATTTTGGATGAAAAATGTTCCCGTTTTAAACAAGAGATTTTGTCACGGAAAGATTTGGAAAGAAAACACTGACGTTTCCAAAACTGCAAATATATTGTCTGAGTGCCACAGAACTGATGTTACAGGTGAAACCCAGATAAAAATCCAACCAGGAAGTGCCGCATTTTTTGAAACCGCCTCATGCCAATGGCTGTGAATGAGCTACGAATGAGCTTACGTTTTCCACGTATTCCCCAAGGTGTTTACAGCATTGTGAAATCTTTTTAGGCATTTCCATTGATGAATGGCTGTAAGGGACCATATATAGCATGTGGTCACATGGTGTCTCCTGCAGAAAATCTCACGTAAAATACTGAGGTAGCCATTTTTCCAATCGCTTCTTATGAGAAACCAATTGCCTCGACGGATATATTATCGAATATATATGTTAAAAACACCTTGAGGATGGATCCTAAACAACGTTTGCCGTGTTTCTGTCGATATTATGGCGCAAATTTTGAAAAAAGTTTGCCGTTATAGTTGCAGCATTTTCCGGTCGATTTCTCAGCCAAGCAGGATGAAGAAACGGGAGCTATTTCGCCTACAAAAATAATATTTTTGGAAAAAAGGAACATTTGCTATCTAACTGAGTCTCCTGAGTGAAAGCATCTGAAGGTCTTCAAAGGTAAATGATTTAATTTGGTTGCTTTTCTTATTTTCGTGAAAATGTTGCCTGCTGCCAGCAGAGCTAGCATAGCATTATGCCATGATAAACTTACACAAATGCTTGTCTAGCGTTGGCTGTAACGCATGTTTTGAAAATCTGAGATGACAGTGTTGTTAACAAAAGGCTAAGCCTGTGTTTGAATATATTTCATTTCATTTACGATTTTCATGAATAGGAAAAGTTTTTAGGGGTATTTATGTCTGCTGCGTTATGCTAATGCATTTGAGGCTATGATTATGCTCCCGGATACGGGTTTGCTCGTCGCAAGAGGTTAAATTAAGTGGTTTTAGCATTAAATTAAGGAATAATTAAGTTGATGCCTTATTTGTTCCTTATCAGGGCTGCACTAGTGTTACTATCCATTTCCCAGTAAGCTCGTGTCAGCTTGCTGCAAGTAGTGTCTGTAAAATTCACAGCAACTTACTGTGGTTGATCTATGTCATACTCACTGACCTGATGGTGTGGCATGACAGTCAGTAATCTTCCAACCTAGAGGCTGGGTCCCAAGTGTGGGACTCCTAATGTTTTAAGCTTCCTTGTAATCAAAAAGGTTCATTGAAGGTACTGCTAGGTACTGCGAGCTGCTAGTTGAAAGTATGTTACTGTAACTTACTGACATTAACTTTGCCAATGAGTTACTACCAGTTACAGACTACTACATTTCATGGAATTTCACTATCATCTACTGACACCAGGTTGCCAATTCAATAATGCCGTATAGACAGCAACTTCCACACAATTAATTTCCATTAAATTGGTGAGAATTGCACAGTAACCATTTAATAGCTCTAACTTGACATCGTTAAAAGTGTTGCTTAACCACTTAAACCGGTACAACACTTCCACTGATGGCTGGCACAAATACATGAACATTAGACCATGCCCCCAAATATGGTAAAATAGGGTAAAACTCTGTACCCTAACCGTACCCTAATTTTGAGAGTGTGCTGATATATGTTCTTTCTAATAAAGCTGTCCCTGGTGGTAAAGCTGAAATATTCATGCACTTTTTTCAAAAGCTTGCAAGTTCAAAGCGTTTAAGCACACTTTACATTGTCTCCCTGAGCACTGCAATTTTATTATGTTAGTGTTGTCAACTTTTATCAAAGTGCAGAACAATATTCTTGCCATTAAATCTGTAGTCGATCTATGCTTTGCCCACTGACCTGGTAGTTTAGCAGGAAATTCAGGTCATTAGCAACCAAGAGGTTGTGCGATCAATTCACAAGGGAGGTATAGTCTTAAGTAATCAGCAGACTACTGTCCTTTTACATCAATGACACCTTCATTCAGCTTAAAAAAAGTATTGCTGCTGTTTGCCTGTGGTGTACCGTACAATTAAAGAAACGTTTTATCAGTTTAGCATTTCATGACATAAAAGGCAAACATGGTGGAGAGGGAAAGAACAGGAAGGCTCTTTACAACCATCCCCGCAGTAAGGAACACTTCATAACATGCTATGTAAAATATGGTTACACACACTGTATCACCCTCGCCCCTGACCAAGAACCCCTCAATAAACTTATTTTTTTGAGTGTATGCTGGTCCAGCATGGTCTAGCTGGTCAAGCTGGTCTGCATAACCACACCCATCATTATAATATTTACCAGTGTGCTCTATTACAGTTTCATAATTGTTTGTATTCTTTATTTCAATATCGGTGTTTTTGCATGTACTTTGATTGATTTATTAATACATAAATGTATCTTATGCTACACAAAAATAAAAAAATATACATTTTTCTAAACTAATCTAATCTGTTTGTTGGATTTATTGCACCCGTTACTGAAATGGTTGTTCCAGTTTAGATGGTTTAGGTAGTCCAAAAATAATAATTTAATCCTGGAAACAAGGATTGTGCCATGGCGGAGATCTTTGTGGATTATACTCGGCCTTGTCTCAGGATGGTAAATTGGTGGTTGAAGATATCCCTCTAGTGGTGTGGGGGCTGTGCTTTGGCAAAGTGGGTGGGGTTATATCCTGCCTGTTTGGCCCTGTCTGGGGGTATCATCGGATGGGGCCACAGTGTCTCCTGACCCCTCCTGTCTCAGCCTCCAGTATTTATGCTGCAGTAGTTTGTGTCGGGGGGCTCGTCTGTTACATCTGCAGTATTTTTCCTGTCTTATCTGGTAGTCTGTGGGAATTTAAGTATGCTCTCTCTAATTCTCTCTCTCTCTCTTTCTTTCTTTCTCTCTCTCGGAGGACCTGAGCCCTAGGACCATGCCTCAGGACTACCTGGCATGATGACTTCACCTGGCTGTGCTGATGCTCCAGTATCAACTGTTCTGCCTGCGGCTATGGAACCCTGACCTGTTCACCAGACGTGCTACCTGTCCCAGACCTGCTGCTTTCAACTCTCTAGAGACAGCAGGAGCGGTAGAGATACTCTCAATGATTGGCTATGAAAAGCCAACTGACATTTACTCCTGAGGTGCTGACTTGTTGCACCCTCGACAACTACTGTGATTATTATTATTTGCCCATGCTGGTCATTTATGATCATTTGAACATCTTTGCCATGTTCTGTTATAATCTCCACCGGCACAGCCAGAAGAGGACTGGCCGCCCCTCATAGATTGGTTCCTCTATAGGTTTCTTCCTAGGTTTTGGCCTTTTTAGGGAGCTTTTCCTAGCCACCGTGCTTCCACACCTGTATTGCTTGCTGTTTGGGGTTTTAGGCTGGGTTTATGTACAGCACTTTGATATATCAGCTGATGTAAGCAGGGCTATATAAATACATTTGATTTGATTTGATTCTGAATGCAGATTGTGGGTGAAAAAAAGTTAAAATTGGTGGATATTCCCACTCAGGTTGTATTCCGATAGGAATAAAACACAACTTTGCATACCACTATAATATTATTTGGTACTGGTTTTGTGGGTGACCAGCATTTGCTAGTGACCAGAGTCCAAAACACAGCGAAGGCTGGTCTATGCTGTTTTTTTCAGCAGGGTACTTAATGAGGACATGGTGTAGTAGTCTGGTGTCCCATTACTGCTGACCTGCCAGTCTTTTGTGTTTATGTACGATCATGATTGTGTTTGTAAAATGTATTTTATTTTACACCAACTAATGGTTTAAGGCCTCATCCTCTGCACTGATCTTATTGTACATAGATGCCGTGTTGTGCCTTGTCTGTACCTCTCTTCATTACTATCACACAGGGAGCGCCCTCCCCCTCCTGTAGCTTCCATTGACCAGTACTTTCACTGATCACTATCAGTGTGACTACAGGATGAGGAAGAGGGGAAATTTCTGCCTTCCTGATCCATGTGAAATAGAGGACTCCTACAGCCAAGGAAGGTGCAGAGATGTGCAGTATTTCTGTTACATGTATTTGAAATATGTATTTTGTCATCTGCATTACACTGGGCAATTACTACACTCCAATGTATTTTGTAACAAGATACTTTTGAGAGCTGTAGTTTGTATTTTCAAAATACAAAACCCTTTTCTATACTATTTTTCATAGCAGTTCACAATTTTGTTGCCCCCTTTCACACTGTATTGGTATCAGAAGTCTGGTGGCACTATGGTGTGATAAGAGTGTCTGCTAAATTAACTAAATATACAGTGCCTTGCGGAAGTATTCGGCCCCCTTGAACTTTGCGACCTTTTGCCACATTTCAGGCTTCAAACATAAAGATATAAAACTGTATTTTTTTGTGAAGAATCAACAACAAGTGGGACACAATCATGAAGTGGAACGACATTTATTGGATATTTCAAACTTTTTTAACAAATCAAAAACTGAAAAATTGGGCGTGCAAAATTATTCAGCCCCCTTAAGTTAATACTTTGTAGCGCCACCTTTTGCTGCGATTACAGCTGTAAGTCGCTTGGGGTATGTCTCTATCAGTTTTGCACATCGAGAGACTGAAATGTTTTCCCATTCCTCCTTGCAAAACAGCTCGAGCTCAGTGAGGTTGGATGGAGAGCATTTGTGAACAGCAGTTTTCAGTTCTTTCCACAGATTCTCGATTGGATTCAGGTCTGGACTTTGACTTGGCCATTCTAACACCTGGATATGTTTATTTTTGAACCATTCCATTGTAGATTTTGCTTTATTTTTTGGATCATTGTCTTGTTGGAAGACAAATCTCCGTCCCAGTCTCAGGTCTTTTGCAGACTCCATCAGGTTTTCTTCCAGAATGGTCCTGTATTTGGCTCCATCCATCTTCCCATCAATTTTAACCATCTTCCCTGTCCCTGCTGAAGAAAAGCAGGCCCAAACCATGATGCTGCCACCACCATGTTTGACAGTGGGCACGGTGTGTTCAGGGTGATGAGCTGTGTTGCTTTTACGCCAAACATAACGTTTTGCATTGTTGCCAAAAAGTTCAATTTTGGTTTCATCTGACCAGAGCACCTTCTTCCACATGTTTGGTGTGTCTCCCAGGTGGCTTGTGGCAAACTTTAAACAACACTTTTTATTGATATCTTAAAGAATTGGCTTTCTTCTTGCCACTCTTCCATAAAGGCCAGATTTGTGCAATATACGACTGATTGTTGTCCTATGGACAGAGTCTCCCACCTCAGCTGTAGATCTCTGCAGTTCATCCAGAGTGATCATGGGCCTCTTGGCTGCATCTCTGATCAGTCTTCTCCTTGTATGAGCTGAAAGTTTAGAGGGACGGCCAGGTCTTGGTAGATTTGCAGTGGTCTGATACTCCTTCCATTTCAATATTATCGCTTGCACAGTGCTCCTTGGGATATTTAAAGCTTGGGAAATCTTTTTGTATCCAAATCCGGCTTTAAACTTCTTCACAACAGTATCTCGGACCTGCCTGGTGTGTTCCTTGTTCTTCATGATGCTCTCTGCGCTTTTAACGGACCTCTGAGACTATCACAGTGCAGGTGCATTTATACGGAGACTTGATTACACACAGGTGGATTGTATTTATCATCATTAGTCATTTAGGTCAACACTGGATCATTCAGAGATCCTCACTGAACTTCTGGAGAGAGTTTGCTGCACTGAAAGTAAAGGGGCTGAATAATTTTGCACGCCCAATTTTTCAGTTTTTGATTTGTTAAAAAAGTTTGAAATATCCAATAAATGTCGTTCCACTTCATGATTGTGTCCCACTTGTTGTTGATTCTTCACAAAAAAATACAGTTTTATATCTTTATGTTTGAAGCCTAAAATGTGGCAAAAGGTTGCAAAGTTCAAGGGGGGCGAATACTTCCGCAAGGCACTGTACATGTACAGTATATGTAAAAATTTACAATTGCAAGGGATGCTGAGTATTATTCTAATGAGCTCCGTCTCAAAATAAGGCCAATAATAATACCCAGTGTGAGTTGCAGTTCATGTGGTTTGATCATTTTCACTTATACAGTTGGGCAAAAAACTATTTAGTCAGCCATCAATTGTGCAAGTTCTCCCACTTAAAATGATGAGAGAGGCCTGTAATTTTCATCATAGGTACACTTCAACTATGACAGACAAAATGAGAAAAAAAATCCAGAAAATCACATTGTAGGATTTTTTATGAATTTATTTGCAAATTATGGTGGAAAATAAGTATTTGGTCACCTACAAACAAGCAAGATGTCTGGCTCTCACAGACCTGTAACTTCTTCTTTAAGAGGCTCCTCTGTACTCCACTCGTTACCTGTAGTAATGGTACCTGTTTGAACTTGTTATCAATATAAAAGACACCTGTCCACAACCTCAAACAGTCACACTCCAAACTCCACTATGGCCAAGACCAAAGAGCTGTCAAAGGACACCAGAAACAAAATTGTAGACCTGCACCAGGCTGGGAAGTCTGAATCTGCAATAGGTAAGCAGCTTGGTTTGAAGAAATCAACTGTGGGAGCAATTATTAGGAAATGGAAGACATACAAGACCACTGAAAATCTCCCTCGATCTGGGGCTCCACACAAGATCTCACCCCATGGGGTCAAAATGATCTCAAGAACGGTGAGCAAAAATCCCAGAACCACACCTAGTGAATGACCTGCAGAGAGCTGGGACCAAAGTAACAAAGCCTACCATCAGTAACGCACTACGCCGCCAGGGACTCAAATGCTGCAGTGCCAGACGTGTCCCCCCGCTTAAGCCAGTACATGTCCAGGCCCGTTTGCTAGAGAACATTTGGATGATCCAGAAGAAGATTGGGAGAATGTCATATGGTCAGATGGTCAGAGGAAACCAAAATATAACTTTTTGGTAAAAACTCAACTCGTCATGTTTGGAGGACAAAGAATGCTGAGTTGCATTCAAAGAACACCATACCTACTGTGAAGCATGGGGGTGGAAACATCATGCTTTGGGGATGTTTTTCTGCAAAGGGACCAGGACGACTGATCCGTGTAAAGGAAAGAATGAATGGGTTCATGTATCGTGAGATTTTGAGTGAAAACCTCCTTCCATCAGCAAGGGCATTGAAGATGAAACGTGGCTGGGTCTTTCAGCATGACAATGATCCCAAACACACCGCCCGGGCAACGAAGGAGTGGCTTCGTAGGAAGCATTTCAAGGTCCTGGAGTGGCCTAGCCAGTCTCCTGATCTCAACCCCATAGAAAATCTTTGGAGGGAGTTGAAAGTCCGTGTTGCCCAGCAACAGCCCCAAAACATCACTGCTCTAGAGGAGATCTGCATGGAGGAATGGGCCAAAATACCAGCAACAGTGTGTGAAAACCTTGTGAAGACTTACAGAAAATGTTTGACCTCTGTCATTGCCAACAAAGAGTATATAACAAAGTATTGAGATAAACTTTTGTTATTGACCAAATACTTATTTTCCACCATAATTTGCAAATAAATTAATTAAAAATCCTACAATGTGATTTTCTGGATTTTTTTCTCATTTTGTCTGTCATAGTTGAAAGGTACCTATGATGAAAATTACAGGCCTCTCTCATCTTTTTAAGTGGGAGAACTTGCACAATTGGTGGCTGACTAAATACTTTTTTGCCCCACTGTACATTTACATTTTGGTAATTTAGCAGACACTCATATCTGGAGTGACTTACAGTCAGCGCATTCAACTAAGGTAGAAAAATACAACGTATCACAGTCATGGCAAGTAAAACGTTTTGGTAACTGTTACTAACAGTATTGTTGCAATTCGGACCATGTTCCTGCAAATGAATTTCTACATTTTAAAATACAACATGTGTATTTTAATTAAACACATTTCAAAATACTTATTTTGATGCATTGCTCTTTATGGTATTTTGTCATCTGTGCCATCCCCGGGAGGTGATAGTAAGGCAGACTTGTATCAGAGTCTTCAATTGCAAAGTGAGTAATTGACAGGTTCAGGAGTCCATATGAACAGTGACATTTTAGTTCTAAACATTAGCCAAACACTTGTAACTTGCTAATTTATTTCCCAATAAATGTATGTACAGTGCATTTGGAAAGTATTCAGACACCTTGACTTTTTCGTAATTTTGTTACTTTACAGCCTTATTCTAAAATGTATTAAATGTTTTTTTTTTACCCATAATGACAAAGCAAAATCAGGTTTTAGAAATGTTTATTTTTACTAGGCAAGTCAGTTTAGAACCAATTTATATTTACAATGACGGCCTACCAAAAAGGCAAAAGGCCTCCTGCAGGGACGGGGGCCTGGGATTAAAAAACATTAATAAATACAATATAAATATAGGACAAAACACACATCCCAACAAGAGAGACAGCACAACACTACAGAAGAGAGACCTAAGACAACAACATAGTAAGGCAGCAACAGATGACAACAGCATGCTAGCAACACAACATAACAACAACATGGTAGCAACACAACATGGTGGCAGCACATAACAAAGGACAAAGGTCAAGAAAGCACAAAGGTCAAGAAGGTAGAGACAACAATACATCACGCAAAGCAGCCACAACTGTCAGTAAGAGTGTCCATGATTGAGACTTTGAATGAAGAGACTGAGATAAAACTGTCCAGTTTGAGGGATTGTTGCAGCTTGTTCCAGTCGCTAGCTGCAGTGAACTGAAAAGAGGAGCGACCCAGGGATGTGTGTGCTTTGGGGACCTTTAACAGAATGTGACTGGCAGAACGGGTGTTGTATGTGGACGATGAGGGCTGCAGTAGATATCTCAGATAGGGGGGAGGAGGCCCAAGAGGGTTTTATAAATAAGCATCACACAGTGGGTCTTGTGACGGGTATACAGAGATGACCAGTTTACAATGGAGTATAGAGTGCAGTGATGTGTCCTATAAAGAGCATTGGTGGCAAATCTTATGGCCGAATGGTAAAGAACATCTAGCCCCTCGAGAGCACCCTTACCTGTCGATCTATAAATGATGTCTCCGTAATCTAGCATGGGTAGGATGGTCATCTGAATCAGGGTTAGTTTGGCAGCTGGGGTGAAAGAGGAACGATTACGATAGAGGAAACCAAGTCTAGATTTAACTTTAGCCTGCAGCTTTGATATGTGCTGAGAGAAGGAGAGTGCACAGTCTAGCCATACTCCCAAGTACTTGTATGAGGTGACTACCTCAGGCTCTGAACCCTCAGAGGTTATAATAACACCTGTGAGAAGAGGGGCTTTCTTCTTACCAAACCACATGACCTTTGTTTTGGAGGTGTTTCGAACAAGGTTAACGGTAGAGAAAGCTTTTTGGAGACTAAGAAAGCATTGTTCTAGAGCATTTAACACAAAATCTGGGCAGGGGTCAGCTTAGTATAAG
This sequence comes from Oncorhynchus mykiss, assembly GCF_013265735.2. NCBI lineage: Eukaryota > Metazoa > Chordata > Actinopteri > Salmoniformes > Salmonidae > Oncorhynchus > Oncorhynchus mykiss. Next base: position 32,828,150 of record NC_048565.1, read on the forward strand.
ACTGTATCATCTGCATATACATGGATGAGAGAGCTTCCTACTGCCTGAGCTATGTTGTTGATGTAAATTGAGAAGAGCGTGGGGCCAAGGATAGAGCCTTGGGGTACTCCCTTGCTGACAGGCAGTGGCTTATACACTACACTCTTTGAGAGTAGTTAGCAAACCAGCCCAAAGACCCCTCAGAGACACCAATACTCCTTAGCCGGCCCACAAGAATGGAATGGTCTACCGTATCAAAAGCTTTGGTCAAGTGAATAAGAAAATCAGCACAATATTGCCTAGAATAAATGGCAATGTTGACATCATTGAGGACCTTTAAGGTTGCAGTGACACATCCATAACCTGAGCGGAAACCAGATTGCACACCCGAGAGAATACTGTAGACATCAAGAAAGCCAGTCAGTTGATTATTGGCAAGTTTTTCCAACACTTTTGATAAACAGGGCAAAATATAACAGCTAGGATCAGCTTGATCTCCCCCTTTAAATAAAGGATGAACTGTGGCTGCCTTCCAAGAAATGGGAACCTCCCCAGAAAGGAGAGACAGAATAAAAAGGTTGGAGATAGGCTTGGAGATGAAAGGGGCTGCAACCGTAAAGAAGAAAGGGTCTAAACTATCTGACCCAGATGGGTTTTTGGGGTCAAGTTTAAGGAGCTCCTTTAGCACCTCGGACTCAGTGACTGCCTGCAGGGATAAACTTTTTAGAGGGGCAGGGGAAAAATAGGGAGATGCATTGGGGATAGTCGCATTAGAAGGGGTGGAAGATGAGGAAAAGTTGGATGGGCATGGAGGCATGGCTGAGTCAAATAGGAATCCTGACTTAATGAAGTGGTGATTACAGAACTCAGCCATGTGCTTATTGTCAGTAACAACCACATCATCAACATTAAGGGACATGGGCAGCTGTGAGGAGGAGGGTTCATTCTCCAGGTCTTTAACCGTTTCCAGAACCTCTTGGGGTAAGACATACAGAGAGAGAACTGCTCCTTAAAGTAACTAACTTTGGCCTTCCGGATAGCCTGAGTGCACGTATTTCTCATTTGCCTGAATGAGAGCCAGTCAGCTTGAATATGCGTGTGCCAAGCCTTTTGCCAAATGCAATTGTTGAGGTGGAGTAACTCTGCAAGATCATGGTCGAACCAGGGGCTGAACCTGTTTTTAATTCTCATTTTCTTTATGGGGGCGTGTTTGTTAACAATACCACTTTAAATATAAAAAAATAAAGTCCAAGCGTCAGAGGGGATCAAGCTGATTCTATACCATTTTACAGAGGCCAGTTGATGAAGGAGTCTATGACAAATCAGGACAGGTTATTTCACTGAGCAGCCATTACAAACACAGGCTGTAAAACAGTGATCACTAAGGTCATTACAGAAAACACCAGACTGATACCTATCAGGATTATTTGTGAGGATAACATCGAGGAGAGTAGCCTTTTCTGGGTGTTTGGAGTCATATTTTGTGGGATTGGTGATAATCTGAGAATGATTTAGAGAGTCCCTTTGCTTTAGGACTTGGTCAGGGGGTTTAAGCATGTCCCAGGTTAGTTCACCTAGCAAGACAAATTCAGACTTAGTGTAAGGGGTCAGGAGAGAGCTTAGAGCAGGTAGGGTACAGGCCGGTGCTGATGGAGGACGATAGCACCCAGCAACAGTCAACAAAGAGCTATTTGAACGTTTAATGCTTAAAACCAGAAAATCATAATGTTTGGGGACAACCGAACACTGAAGGTGATCCTTGGTAAAGATTGCCACTCCCCCACCTTTTGAAGATCTGTCTTGACGTAAAAGATTATAACCAGAAAGGTTATCATCAGTATTCAAAACTCTCATTCTTAACCATGTCTCAGTAATGACACATATGGATTGGAGCTGTGAACCCAAACTTTCAATTGATCTATTTTAGGTAATAATCTTCTAGTGTTAACGTTCAGAAAACCCAGGCTTTTACGAGAGCATAAATCAGTGAAGGAGATATCAGAGCCCAAGTCAAAATTGGGGCTAGCAACTGTAGATGGGCCAGGGTGCACATTTCCAGATATAATCAACAATAAAACAATCAAGGCACGGCAGAGGAGAGCTCTGCAGTGCTGATTTATGACATCTGAATGTGCATCAGATGGCGACAGGATCATATTGTACAGCAATTTCATCAGGTAAAAGTCTGTGTAACCAATAGAGAGTCAGAGTCCCGAGTGTGGGAACAAACATAGTCTCATGGTTGGGTAAAGAACGTTTGTAGTCAACAAAGTATGGAGGAGTCATGAGGCAAATAGCAAAATGCACAAGAACATTTTAAAATATATAACGACTTGGGGCTAGCCATTGTAAATTCAGAGTCACTCGCCCCAACAGTGCGTGTGTGCTGGAGGCGAGTGAAAGCTCGGGAGAGAGAGGGGGGAGTGTGGTGGGGGTACCTGTACCAGGCAGGGGTAGACAACCAGGGCAGACGGTGAACAGATCGCCAGGTGGAATCCAAGCAGCAGTGCAGCAAGCAATGTGAGTAGGTGTCACACCCAATTGGGAGAAGCTTTTATTTTTGGAAGCAGATTTCTTGTAGAAAATGCCAGCGACTGGTCTTTGAATAGAAGGAGGGGGCTTCAGAGGACACTTCAAAGACTCCTGACACTTGTGGGCTCGAAGGCATTTTACTTCACACCTTAGTGCTAATTGAATTTGTGTCTCGCTTAGTTCCAGGTTGGAATGGTGTCCTCAGGTCTCTGCTGTTTGTTGGCTAGAGCACCCTCCATATAGCTTAGAAAAAAATAAAACACTGGAAGCAGTAATCTCTCCAGTTAATTTTTGTCAAAATTTGTTTGTAGGTTTGGAGTTTTGATCTGGAGCGAAGGCCATGCTGTGGAGGGTAGCATCCTGCATATGTACCTGCCGAAAAATCCAAGTTTATCTAACTCCAAATCTATCCTTTTGTAAAAAACATGTTGAAAAATGTGAGAACTCACATTAAGCGGTGTCTCTCTCTCTGCGAGGGGTGTGTCTTCTTGTTTGAAAATGTATAAAAAATGAAATGTTACATTTACATAAGTATTCAGAACTTTTACTCAGTACTTTGTTGAAGCACCGTTGGCAGCGATTACAGCCAAAAGTCTTCTTGGATATGATGATACAAGCTTGACACACCTGTATTTGGGGAGTTTCTCCCATTCTTCTGTGCAGATCCTCTCAAGCTCTGTCAAGTTGGATAGGGAGCGTCGCGGCACAGCTATTTTAAGGTCTCTCCAGAGATGTTCGAACAGGTTTAAGTCTGGGCTCTGGCTGGGCCACTCAAGGACATTCAGAGACTTGTCCCAAGGCCACTCCTCCATTGTCTTGGCTGTGTGCTTAGTATTGATGTCCTGTTGGAAGGTGAACCTACGCCTCAGTCTGAGGTCCTGAGCGCTCTGGAGCAGGTTTTCATCAAGGATCTCTGTGTACTTGTCTCCGTTCATCTTTTCTTCGATCCTGACTAGTCTCCCAGTTCCTGCCGCTGAGAAACATCCCCACAGGATGATGCTACCACCATGTTTCACTGTAGGGATGGTGCCAGGTTTCCTGCAGATGTGACTCTTGGCATTCAGGCATATTTCATTGTATTTAGGTCTGAGAATATTTAGGTGCCTTTTGGCAAACTCCAAGCTGGCTCTCATGCCTTTTACTGAGAAGTGGCTTACATCTGGCCACTCTACCATCAAGGCCTGATTGGTGGAGTGCTGCAGAGATGGTTGTCCTTCTGGAAGGTTCTCCTATCTCCACAGAGGAACTCTGGAGCTCTGTCACCTCCCTGACCAAGGCCCTTCTCCCCCGATTGCTCAGTTTGGCCAGGTGGCCAGCTCTAGGAAGAGTCTTGGTGGTTCCAAACTCCTTTAATTTAAGAATGATGGAGGCCACTATGTTCTTGGGGACCTTCAATGCTGCAGAAATGTTTTGAAATGTGTGGCCCCAGATCTGTTCCTCGACACAATCCTGTCTCGGAGCTCTACGGACACTTCCTTCGACCTCATGGCTTGGTTTTTGGTCTGACATGTACTGTCAACTGTGGAAACGTATATAGACAGGTGTGCCTTTCCAAATCATGTCCAATCAATTTAATTTACCACAGGTTGATTCCAATGAAGTTGTAGAAACATCTCAAGGATGATCATGGAAACAGGATGCACCTGAGCTCAATTTCAAGTATCATAGCAAAGGGTCTTAATACTTAAATAAGGTATTTCCGTATTTTATTTGTAATAAATATGCACAAAAAAACTAAAAACCTGTTAATGCTTTGTCATGAGTTGTTGTGTATATATTGATAAGGAATAGAATAAGGCTGTAACGTAACAAGGGGTCTGAATACTTTCCGAATGCACTGTAAGTGCATGTAACTGTGATGTGCCTGTGTTTCTTATTAGGGTAGTGGAATAAACTGTATAGCCAAACAAACGCTGACAAATGCTCAAACATAAACAGATTGTCTATGTAGGCCTATAGGAGATGTAGCCTGACAGTAGGCCTATCAGGACCATAGACAAATAAACAATAAATAGTCAGGTCATATTTATGCACGAAAGGTTTGGTCCATGAATCTGGGGATGAATGAAGGAGAATTATCACATTGGTAGCCTATAAGGTGTGCATATGATTGTGCTGGCAACAGTTAACATCATCACACAATCCACCACAGCCTACTAAATGGGAAACTCAAGACTGACAAAACACACATGCAACTATACTGAGACACTAATGTGTGTGTGCCACCCCAGACGTGTCAGGGCGCGTAGGTCATGTTGAACAGGATCTGAGACAGTCCAACTGACACACAATCCACACAGCCAAGGGGGTATCCGTGCCATGTTTGTGTGTGTGTATATGTGTGTGTGTGCACATAAGTTTTTAACATTTTGATGGAGAGAAGATGGTCTCAACTTGTATAAAAAGGTGGGCTATTGAAAATCATGTTTGGGCTCTAGATTCCCCCTTGTGGTAGCTTGGTAAAGAATGGCCTAAATCTGATGAAGTCAACTGCTGCACAGTATAACATTATTTTATCAGACCAGCATAGTGGTAGAGTAATATCTTGCACACCTATTCAACATACCTTGGGTTGTCTGATAATGATGGAGGGTCTGGGGATGATAGGGTACTTCACCCCAAGCTCTAAACCAATCACCAGCTCACGATGCCCCTCAGCGCTGTCTGGCAGGCAATGGCAGGCCAGAGGTGTCTTAAAGCTGTGGCTCTCCCTCCCTGGCGGTTGACCATTGGAGTTGGAGTAGGTGCCATTTAGAGTTCTTGTTCTGGTGTGTGTAGATATAAAGCTGACAATTCTGTGGTGTGGCTGGTGTTCTAGCGGGGGTTCTGGTTTGGGAACCGGTTGGCAGAGAACAGGGCCCACCACCACGGGGGGTTCTAGATCAGTTCTGCCGGATCGGGAGGGGTCCGGGTCCAGGGACTGTGTAGGGTTGGCTGTAACGTCTGCGGGACTGCCGAAACAGTGGAGCAGCGCAGAACAGGGGAGACCGTGCATGCTGATAGAATGTAGATTCACACGGAAAACAACCATACAAAGCCCCCAATGACAACAACACTTTCCGGGTGTTTCCCCACAACAGGTCTGTCAGGAGTCAATCAAGCCACAGCGGTGTCACCCTCAAGAGCCTGCAAGAGACAGCTGTTCTCTCCTTTCCCCCAGGTTAATATCCTCAGCGCCAGAAGAAGAGGAATTCTAAGGCCATTCTTCACTGTGTTGATGAGTGCACAGAATATCCACCGGTCAGTCACATTATCTTACCCTGTGTGTTTTTGAGTCCTCCAGCTACAACACACCTTTTTCCTCCACTCATGGTTCAGTATATGATCTAAATACTTAGTAAGCCAATGCTTTATCTCTGTCTGGGTCAGTCTGGGTCTGTCTGAGGTTCCTGGGCTCGACTCCTTTGCCTGGTTGTGACTAGCTCTTCTCTTCTTCTCTCTTCCTTCTCTCGCTCTCTCTCTGGCAGTACAAAAGATGGAACAACTCTCTCTTCAACACAGTGAACCCCTCGTCCTGCCTACCTGCTGTGTGTGTGTGTGTGTGTGTGTGTGTGTGTGTGTGTGTGTGTGTGTGTGTGTGTGTGTGTGCTGGGTGTCTGATTACCTATGCAGGTACCACCCAGTCCACCAGTCAGTTAGTGGGATGCTGGGGCTGGGCCATGCTGCTCAGGTGCTGCTTGCCACTGGTTACCCACTGATTCAGAGTCAGTTAGCTTTAAACCTTATTTCAATCCTAACCAGTCTGTGCTAATGAACACATCTGATCCTAGACCAGGCACTAGGGTATACAGGGTCACTTGTGTGTTGTGGTTGGGTTGGGTATTGAGGTCCGTGATAGCTCAGGTTACAGCACTGAAACTGATAAGCCTCAGGTGAGCGAGAGAGAGAGAGAGAGAGGGAGAGAGAGAGAGAGAGAGAGAGAGGGAGAAAGAGGGAGAGATAGAGCTTGGCATATCTCCCCACAGAACAAGAGAGAAAGGAGAATACAGGGTCAACTGCTCTAGGGTGACTGACTGCTACTTTAATATTTATACAGGCGAATAAAGCATCCGTTTATCAGTCGCTCATCCAGCCCACGCTATCGTCACACATACATATTTTATGACTCTTTATAATGATGAGGGGTGAGGCAGCAAGCTTCATAAATTGCAAAAACATTTAATTTCTTATACAGCAAGATGTAGACTGGATGCACAAGATATTTCACAGAGAAGTCAACAGTCAACACAGAATAGACAGGACATCGTACATTAAATAACACGAGTATTAGGGTTAAAGGGATACTTCGGGATTTTGGCCCTTTATCTACTTCCACCGAGTTAGATGATCTCATAGATACCATTTTTACGTCTCTGAGTGCAGTTTGTAGGAAGTTGCAAACTAGCATCAGCGCAATTGCTAACTAGCGTAATGACTTGATGTCTATGGTGACTGCTAACAAACTGTACTTTGACTGAAATAGGCAGAACCATAAATATGCCTTTGCACTCTGTTTCTCACCTTCTTTCTCGACATCTCTCTCTCTCTCTCTCTCTCTCTCTCTCTCTCTCTCTCTCTCTCTCTCTCCCTCCCTCCCTCCCTCCCTCCCTGGGTTAAGCAGCTTCGTGGCAGGGCAGTGTTACTCATGGACAAATTGAACAATGCGCTGGTGATAAAACATGCATGAGCTGCTTTGTCTGAGGATGTAAACAGAGATTTAGTTTACACTCACTACCTAGCAAACTTAGACACACACACACGTGCCGTCTTGTACAGCTAACCTTGTGAGGACACACAATTCAGTCCCAGTCAAAATCCTATTTTCCCCTAACCCTTAACCCTAAACCTAACCCATACTCTTACCCTAACCCTAAACCTACACCTAACCCTAGCTCCTAAACTTAGCTCCTAATCCTAACCTTAACCCTAACCCAAAAACCTTAACCCTAACCCCTTAACCTAACCCTAAAGCTGGCTCCTAACCCTAAAAGTAACCCTAGCTCCTAACACTAACCCTAATTCTAACCTTAACCCTAAACCCCCTAGAAAAAGAATTTGACCTTGTGGGGACTAAAATATCCCCAGTTGGTCAACTTTTTGTTTGTTTAAAATGATCGTGGTTCACGGAATGAGGAGCAATATGGGATTCCTTTTTTGTTCAAATGTCATAGTTTAAAATGTGCTGCCTTGCAGTTGGGATGAAGTCAGTCCTGTTGGTATGATGTCACTTCCAGAGCTCTGTCTAGACTAGAGCATGACTGACATCAAGTGGTCAATATTAGAAAATGCACTTGCCCTGTCTGATTATAAAATACATTATTTTCATATACTGTACAGTGCAACAAGCTCTCACAGTCTCACGTCAGAATTAGACGCTCATCCATGTTTCTCAAACGTCAAATTTGAAGTGTTTGGTTACTTCTCTGTATCGTTCCAAGGCTAAGTTGAGACATTATCTCAGAATTCTTAAGGTTAGGCATTAACTCTGAATGGTTAAGGTTTGGGATAGGCTTAAACAATTTAAAAAACAACTAGCTATTGCTGGATTTGAACATGCAAACTTTGTAACCAGAGGCAAACGCTTACGCCCATCTGACATCCTCAGACATGGATGGACGTCAAATACAGACTTGTATCATGGGTGGCCTGCCTGATACAGTCAGGTGCATAATTATTGGCACCCTTGATAAAGATAAACAAAAACAGACTGTATAAAATACAAATACTGAGCTTTATATAATGAAATAAAAAGGGTGAAATACTTGTACTAATACAATTGAGAGATTTTGTAAAAAAAAACAAAACATTTTAAAGACGGGTCAAAATGATTGCCAACCATGTTTTCAGTACTCCAGCACCCTACCCTACCCTGCGAGGATAATGACACTGTTTTATTAGACTGGGGAACATATTGGGCGGGATCTTAGACCATTTACGTGGCCACAAATCATGTCATCTGACCATAGCACTGCCTGGAGTTTGATAAATGGCATTGGCAGGAGGATTGAAACTGGTGCTATGGTCAGATGACATGAAAATGGAGCACCGTGGCCAGGCAAACCAGTGGTGGGTTTGGTGTTGAGAAACAGAAGCATATGCAGAAAAGTAACTCGTATGGCTCATTGTGAAAGACAAATGACTTATTCACGACAGGTACACGAAAACGTCCACTTGTGTGCATTACAGCGTCATCACAACGCATTGTGTGCATTACAGCGTCATCACAACGCATTGTGTGCATTACAGCGTCATCACAACGCATTGTGTGCATTACAGCGTCATCACAACGCATTGTGTGCATTACAGCGTCATCACAACGCATTGTGTGTATTACATGCTTTTTTCTTCATAACAGTTGTGTACATTACACAAATTCCAATTTGTTCTGGTTAACGTTAGCTAGGCGGCTAACATTGCTCGGGGTTTAAGGTTAGTTAACATGTAGTAGTTAAAGGGTTAGGTTAAAGGGCTAAAGTTAAGGGAAGATTTAGCCAACATGCCCCTGTAGCGAAAATGCTAATACAGTGCCTTGCGAAAGTATTCGGCCCCCTTGAACTTTGCGACCTTTTGCCACATTTCAGGCTTCAAACATAAAGATATAAAACTGTATTTTTTTTGTGAAGAATCAACAACAAGTGGGACAGAATCATGAAGTGGAACGACATTTATTGGATATTTCAAACTTTTTTAACAAATCAAAAACTGAAAAATTGGGCGTGCAAAATCATTCAGCCCCTTTACTTTCAGCGCAGTAAACTCTCTCCAGAAGTTCAGTGAGGATCTCTGAATGATCCAATGTTGACCTAAATGACTAATGATGATAAATACAATCCACCTGTGTGTAATCAAGTCTCCGTATAAATGCACCTGCACTGTGATAGTCTCAGAGGTCCGTTAAAAGCGCAGAGAGCATCATGAAGAACAAGGAACACACCAGGCAGGTCCGAGATACTGTTGTGAAGAAGTTTAAAGCCGGATTTGGATACAAAAAGATTTCCCAAGCTTTAAACATCCCAAGGAGCACTGTGCAAGCGATAATATTGAAATGGAAGGAGTATCAGACCACTGCAAATCTACCAAGACCTGGCCGTCCCTCTAAACTTTCAGCTCATACAAGGAGAAGACTGATCAGAGATGCAGCCAAGAGGCCCATGATCACTCTGGATGAACTGCAGAGATCTACAGCTGAGGTGGGAGAATCTGTCCATAGGACAACAATCAGTCGTATATTGCACAAATCTGGCCTTTATGGAAGAGTGGCAAGAAGAAAGCCATTTCTTAAAGATATCCATAAAAAGTGTTGTTTAAAGTTTGCCACAAGCCACCTGGGAGACACACCAAACATGTGGAAGAAGGTGCTCTGGTCAGATGAAACCAAAATTGAACTTTTTGGCAACAATGCAAAACGTTATGTTTGGCGTAAAAGCAACACAGCTGAACACACCATCCCCACTGTCAAACATGGTGGTGGCAGCATCATGGTTTGGGCCTGCTTTTCTTCAGCAGGGACAGGGAAGATGGTTAAAATTGATGGGAAGATGGATGGAGCCAAATACAGGACCATTCTGGAAGAAAACCTGATGGAGTCTGCAAAAGACCTGAGACTGGGATGGAGATTTGTCTTCCAACAAGACAATGATCCAAAACATAAAGCAAAATCTACAATGGAATGGTTCAAAAATAAACATATCCAGGTGTTAGAATGGCCAAGTCAAAGTCCAGACCTGAATCCAATCGAGAATCTGTGGAAAGAACTGAAAACTGCTGTTCACAAATGCTCTCCATCCAACCTCACTGAGCTCGAGCTGTTTTGCAAGGAGGAATGGGAAAAAAGTTCAGTCTCTCGATGTGCAAAACTGATAGAGACATACCCCAAGCGACTTACAGCTGTAATCGCAGCAAAAGGTGGCGCTACAAAGTATTAACTTAAGGGGGCTGAATAATTTTGCACGCCCAATTTTTCAGTTTTTGATTTGTTAAAAAAGTTTGAAATATCCAATAAATGTCGTTCCACTTCATGATTGTGTCCCACTTGTTGTTGATTCTTCACAAAAAAATACAGTTTTATATCTTTATGTTTGAAGCCTGAAATGTGGCAAAAGGTCGCAAAGTTCAAGGGGGCCGAATACTTTCGCAAGGCACTGTATTATCTATGATGAGAGTCTAACACAATCTTGGGGTTTCTAGACATTCACGGTGTACGCCTGACCAACCTCCCTCCTATTGTTTCTGTTTTAAGTAACCTCATTTGTGTCCATTTCACAATAATCTGTGGTACTGGGTTGGGTAAAATATGGTGGTGCATCTTTGATGTTCTGGGTCTATTTTGCTACCACTTGTAACGTCGACACAGAGTCAGGTGCAGTTAGTGAGTTTAATAATACCATACAAAAGAGAAACGTCTGACAAGGAAACACAACGCATCACCGGGGGCAAACTACCTGACCTCACAGGAAGGCCATAAAGATCATCAAGGACAACAACCACCCGAGCCACTGCCTGTTCACCCCGCTATCATCCAGAAGGCGAGGTCAGTACAGGTGCATCAAAGCTGGGACCGAGAGACTGAAAAACAGCTTCTATCTCAAGGCCATCAGACTGTTAAACAGCCACCACTAACATTGAGTGGCTGCTGCCAACACACTGACTCAACTCCAGTCACTTTAATAATGGGAATTGATGGGAATTGATGTAAAATATATCACTAGCCACTTTAAACAATGCTACTTAATATAATGTTTACATACCCTACATTACTCATCTCATATGTATATACAGTACTCGATACCATCTACTGCATCTTGCCTATATTACTCGTTGGTTATTACTGCATTGTCGGAACTAGAAGCACAAGCATTTCGCATTAACATCTGCTAACCATGTGTATGTGACAAATAAATTTGATTTGATTTGATAACCAATATTGCCTGAAGATTGATGTTGGGGAGTGCTAAATAAAGGGGGAGTAATCAGGGTAGTGATGGAGTCCAGGTGAGCCTCATGATGGGGCGCAGGTGTGCGTAATGATAGGTTGCCAGGAACGGTGGTTAGTAGACCAACGACGTTGAGCGCTGGAGTAGACGTGACAGTACCCCCCCCAGAGAACGCAGCTCCAACTTGCAGGACAACGCCAGCCAGGAGGACGGCTCCCGAGGACAAGGAGCAGACCGATCGGCGAAGGTGGAACTCTCAGATAACGTCGGGATCTAAAACGTCGTCCACCGGAACCCAGCATCGCTCTTCTGGAATGTACCCCTTTCAGTCCGCTAGGTACTGGAGCAGACCCCCAAGACGTCGGGAGTCTAGGAGTAATCTCACAGCATAGGCGGGGCTCCCCTCAATGTCCAAGGGAGAGGGAGGGGTGTCGTGGGGGACGGCATCAGCCAGGGGACCAGGAACCACCGGCCTGAGGGGAGAAACATGAAAAGATCTGGTAGTTAGCTCGTTGACCCTCCGGAGGACCTTGAACACCCTACAAACCCGAGGATTCCACTTCTTACAGGGAAGTTGGAGTGGGAGGTTCCTGGTGGAGAGCGATGTGGTCACCAGGATGGAACACAGGAGCCCCACTTCGGTAACGATCCGTCTGCTCTTTCAGACGGTGCGCTGGAGTCTCAGGTGAGCATCATTCCATACCTCTGCGCACCTGAACCACTCATCCACTGCAGGAGCGTCGGTCTGGTGCGGATTCAGGGTCGGCTGATAACCCAGAACACACTGGAAGGGAGTCAGCCCGATGGAGGAGTGTCGGTCTGGTGAGGATTCAGGGCCGGCTGATAACCTAGAATACACTGGAAGGGAGTCAGCCCGGTGGAGGAGTGTCAGTCTGGTGAGGATACAGGGCCGGCTGATAACCTAGAATACACTGGAAGGGAGTCAGCCCGGTGGAGGAGTGTCAGTCTGGTGAGGATACAGGGCCGGCTGATAACCCAGAACACACTGGAAGGGAGTCAGCCCGGAGGAGGAGTGTCAGTCTGGTGAGGATCCAGGGCCGGCTGGTAACCCAGAACACACTGGAAGGGAGTCAGCCCGGTGGAGGAGTGTCGCAATGAATTCTGGACGTATTCAGCCCAAGGAAGGAATCGGCCCTGCCGGACCTGGCAGTGACTCCTCAGAAACCTCCCCAGCTCCTGGGTCATCCTCTCCACCTGCCAATTAGATTGAGGCCAGTACCCCGAAAGTGAGACTAACCTTGACCCTGACGTTATCCTCTGGAAGGCCGTATTGATGGAAGACCTGCTGGAACAGTGCCTCCGCAACTTGGAGTGGTAGGGAGACCAGAGAGGGGAATGAAACTGCATGATTTTGAGAATCTGTCCACAGCCACCAAATGGTGGTGAAACCATCCGAGGGGAGATCAGTGACGAAATCAATGGACAGATGAGACCAGGGATGCTGAGGCACAGGAAGGAGTTTACCTGCTGGAGCCTACCGGGAAAATGTTGATTCAGTATGTACTGAAAATTAGTTTACAGTGAGCAACGTTCTTTGCCAAAGTAGGCCCCTAGTATTTCTCAGAAAGGGATTGAGTGGTGCGGGTGTCCAGTGGCGAGGGATGTGTGCGCCCAGGTCAGCAACCGGTCTCTGACCCTATGTGTATGTAAATTCGCTCTAGAGGGCAGGAGCAGGTTCCCTCTCCAGAGCCTGGAAGATGTCCACAACCCAAAACACGGGGCCAACGATACAAGAGGACCGATTGATGGGCTGGCAGACACTCACTGGGCCCCTCCACCAACGTGGAGCAATAGGGTGTGGGAAAACAGGTCCTCCGACATCGTGATCTCCATGCTGTAATCTATCTCTGACCAGAAGATGGTGGGATTATGGAGTTGGAGCCACAGAAGGCCAAGGATGACTTTGTGCACCGGTGCAGAGGTGATGAGGAAGGGAAGGCTTTCTTGGTGCTTGGGTCCCATGGTGAGGGTGAGTGGAGCTGTGATGTGCGTCATGATGCCTGAGCCAAACGGTCGCAAATCCAACACTTGGACCGGAAACTGAGAGGAGAGCGGGAATAAGGTGATGTACAGGGAGGAGGCAAGGGCCTGGTCAATAAAATTCCCTGTGGCACCGGAGTCCGCTAGAGCTGTAGAAACAATAGATGAGGAACAGCCAGCTGGTGAAATCAATACTAAAAAAGGTTTAGGGAAAAGTGATGGATTACTCACGCCTAACACAGGAGATGCATGATCATGGGGCAAACCCTCTGCTCTCGTGGATCCTGGGTTGGGACGTACTGGACACCATTGAAGCTGGGGCCACTCCTGGCCACAATAGGGACAGAGCCCCTGTCCGGCGTAGCTCAGCTGCTTGGAGCACCTACCTCCATGGGTTCAGGCTCTCACTCAGAACAGACAATGAAGGAGGAGGAGAGGCGATGGGGGTGACGATGTTCCCGAAGAAGGTTATCCAGACAGATGGCCATCGCAACGAGTGTGTCCAAGGTTAGATTGTCATCTTCGCGCAATCCTCTTCTGAATATGGTGCAGAGTGCCCGCTCATTCCATCCGCTGTCACAAAGATGAGTGCATACTCCGTTGTGGTCTGGCCATCCTGCCATAGTTGGATTAAGCACTCACCTCCCTCTCTGCCCTCCGGTGGATGGTGGAAGACCCCCTTAACAGAACCATGAACCCCTTATAGGAACCCAGCTCCTCCTCTCCTCCAGACAGCTGTAGCCCCCACCAACGCCCGTCCTCTCAGCAGGGAAATAACCGTGGCAACCTTGGACCTCCCCATGGTGGGGGATCCCATCTGATGAGTGAAATAGAGGGAGCACTGGAGTAGGAAGCCACAGCATTTTGAGGGAGAGCTGTCGTATTTGTCCGGGAGGCATCGCTGACCTGGGTCGACTGTTGGATGGGCTGGTGTGCGGGCTCGCTGGGTCAAACTGTGGTAGAGAATCCTCCGCTTGTTGGAGGTGACACCCCTCTGGGACTGTCGAGCTGTTGAAGAACATGGAGGGCCTCATCCATAGCCTTCCCCAGTTGTGTCAGCTGGTTGTGGTGTTGGCGAAGTAGGTGTCCCTGTTCACTGACCATCTTGGAGATGTCCTTATTAACTGCTGCTTCCATTTGTTGAGGCAGTATTCTGTAACGGCAAAGCAGGGGATTCAGGAAACAGGTGAAATTAGTGAGTTTAATAATGACTGTAGACCCATACAAAACAACAGATCCGTCTGAAAAGACAACATAACCAATACTGCCTTAAGGGAGTGCTAGATAAAGGGGGAGTAATCTGGGTAGTTATGGAGTCCAGGTGTGCCTCATGATGGGGCGCATTTCATTCAAAAAAATCTTTGATGTCTTGAATCAATGTGGAAAACTGATTGGATTTGCAAAAAGTCAATTTAAGTGAATTTTTATTTTTTTTCAACCAACATTGAACTACAATCTGTGCCCACTGGGCCGTGTCATTATCCTCGCAAGGATAGGGTGCTAGAGTATAGAGTGAAATAGTAATGGTATCTTTTAGTAGGCACTAACTCCTCCGTGGTTCGTTGTAAAAGCATATGGGGAAATGAACGGCGTTTCTGTAGGGTTTTGGTATAAATGCTGAAAATAAGGCCTGTGGTAAACGTGGGAAAATTAATGGGGAAAGAACAGGGTTTTGGGATTAACGCCTAAAATAAGGCCTGTGGTAAACACAGGTTTTAGATCTTATAGGTTTTATTCTATGAGATAACCTTCATGAGCTACATCACTTTTTGTGAATTTTGAAGCATTTATGTACTATTTGATAAAAGCACATAAAGGCTTCATAATTCACAACGGTAATGCAAACTGACTGATATTATCTCAAAGAACAAAGCCTATAAGATCTCCTAAACCTGTGTTAACCTCAGACCTTATTTTAGGCGTTAATCCCCAAACCCTGTTCTTTCCCCATTAATTTTCCAATAGGGATGGCTGAACGAACCAGAGGTAAATCATTTCCGGGTGTAAGGACTACAAGCCGGCGAGCTCTAGCGAAAACAGGGGTGCCAATAATTCTGACCCCTATCCTTTTAAGATGTCTTTATTATTCTTTCTCTGGTCAATTTTATTAGTATAACATTATATAATTGATATAATTTAAAAAAAATTGCATACATTATAGCTCAGTATTTGTATTATTTATTTTATAGCCTACAGTCTTTTTTCGCTCATATTTTTAAAGGGTGCCAATAATTATAGAACTGACTATACATTTCCATATCAAGTAATTGGAAACTGTAAACCACTTAAAGTCTTTGTGCTCACTTGAGTGAAAAGGCCAATCGTTAAAATATACAGTTAACCACAATTCTGAACCCTGGCAGTGATTTTAGAAAGTGCAGCCTATGTGAAAGCTAGCTTTCATAGATTCTACAAAGACAGGTAGGCTAACTATGGTTGTATTTGAAATAATGAATTGTTAGGTAAATATTCTAATTAATCTCAATACAAATCTGCTGCACTGATTTTGCTCTGTATGTACAGTAGGAATCACTGAGGTATAAAGAATGGTATGACCACTGTAATGCTGCATTCATGACACATCGGAAACTCAGAGAAACGAATTGTGGGCATTCCTAGTGCCATGATCAAGCTGCGTCAACCATGAAAGAGAAAATCAGCATACAGTTAAACAAATGATAGTGTCGCAACACGAGGAAACCAGAGTTTCCTCATTTTTTTATTAGGAGTTGGAGGGCCATTGAAATATATATTTTTTATATTCGGAAGCTCGTATTTCCGACATATCATGAACGCTGTTTCATCGTAATAATGACTCTTCTACCGCTTGCATTTATCAGACCACCGACGTCACCGTCGCGTCAAACACCGGTAGATGCGAATTGCAAACGTACAACCAGAATCTCAAACCCATCGGTCGCAGGTAGAGAAAAAGGAAACCCACTTCAACCTAGACGTGATTCGGACAGCATTTTATACATTTGCGACATCAAACACCCGCAACGTTTAACAGGCCATTGCTTTATGACTGAAATTTAGCCTACTTAGCTTTTTGACATCGCTCTATTCCCAGGTTCCTATTATGCCTTCCCGGTCTTGGTTTATCGCTGGTAGCGCTCTCCTCCTCTCTTTTCGGCTGGCATTCGGGACGAAGGGACCACATCCATGCACAGAGGTGAGATCCACTGTCATGATGCCAATGTATGTGTTGTCTGAGTTATTTTTAGTGGCTGTGTTTTCCGTGGGCTAATAATGGTCCATGCATGTTAGTGGAAAACACAATAATGTGTTATTGACCAGCTTATCCATTAAACTAGAGAGTCAGAAGAGGAGTGTGAGTCAGGGGCACACAAGCTACTGTGTAGAACAACATGAGCGCTAAACAGTAATCATTCCACCGACCATTACTAATACGATTATGAATTGATGACGCTGCACTTCCGGTCAGATTCATATGTTTATATACATATAAATCACACACATACACTGCTTAGCGAGAGGGCGATGCCCTCCTTGACAACTAATTACTCATCCTGTTTCTCCAAACACCTGTCAGTCATGCAATCAGGTTGTCCTGCAGGATTTCTGGGGAATTGTTGCTTAGGACACTTGCATTGCTTAGGGCAGTGTGTTTGTGTGCGCACGCAGTGTTCTGGTTTGTGTTGTCTCAACACTCAGGGCAGACTTTGAGTCTTATCAGTTTCCTGCATGGAGCTGCCTTTCCTTCCCACCGTCTCTCTCGCTCTCTCCACTCATCACCTCTGAGCCATAGCACATGGCTGGCAACAACAGCCTGGCTTATTTTACATTCAGACGGACACAAACTCCAATCTACTGTCCAGTCACAGTGACTCACAAGGGCATTGTGGAATCTGCGCTCTGCACTTCCACAAGACTACTATTTCTACCACCAGAAAACAAGTATTTTGGACCTACATTTATCAAGGGACAACATTGTCTAAACATCAGGCTGTTGCCATGGTTACTCCATGGATTATCAGTCTGACCAAAATCTTCCTAAAAACCCCCACAATAGTCTCTACAAGCCAGAATGTTGAATAAAATGATATTTAAACGTACTTTACTGGTTGTACATGCTGTTTGTACTTTTGGTGGTAGGAGGTGGAGATATCCACAGGAAAGTGTTGTTTACCTGGCTTTTTTGCAGAGCTGGCAGGTTCTGTCACTTGTAGTTTCAGTCTCTTCACACATCACATGTGATGCACAATATGTCAACAATAGCCGAACGTAGTCAACTGAAGCATGTTTCCTCACAATCGGCTGTGGTTTAGGTTCGGCCATATTCCTCGGCCATAGTGTTGGTCACGTGCGTCAGTATTAAATTGCATCCGTATTGAAAATAAAAACAGACCAGCATACTCAAAGTAGGGCTAATAACACTTCCCTGTGGGTATTTTGTCTCCAATTACCTCCTACATAAGGACAAAATCGGCAGACAACAGGTAAAGTACATTCAAATGAAGTTTATTCAAGAGTCTTACTTGTGATGGGACTTTTTACAAAAAGTGAGCCTACATGTTAGAGACGAGAGAGCAGTCTTCCACTCTCAATAGAGTCTAGGAGCAACCATCCTCCTGGAGCCACTAAATATTCATGCATTTGCTCTCGCCTTGCCCTTTAGAACACATCTGATTCTGCTAATCAATGTCCTGATGAGCAAATGCTTAGATGTAAGGAGTGTTGGCGCAGGGCTGGAACAAAAGCCTACACACCCAGTAGCTCTGCAGAGGAAGGGTTGGCAGTCCCTGGTCTAGTGAAATGTCTTTAGATTGACACCATGTGACAGAACCTGATATATCAGTGCTTGAGGTATAGATCGATATCAGTTCAGATTTGTCCTGGAACAGACATCTCCTATCAGGTAACACATGACAGGCATGCAGAATATAGACTTCTGTTGGGGTCATGGTATAGAGGAATAGATAATTAAACTTTATGCCCTGATTATTGATTGGCATGAATCTCAGTGATACATAGCTATCAGTCATTTCTGAGAGAAGGGGAGAGTTTAAGACAGATGGTAGTAAATAAGGCAATACATTATTTGAAATAAATATAATGTGAAACCAGGTCTGCATGTGGCATTCATTAATTTTCATCAAAACAGTACTGCTGTTGGATACAAATAGCTTCAGTTTTGAGGACGAAACAATGGTGTTACTGTAAAGCCTAGGCGTGATTCTACAACTTCATATATCTGCCATGTATCATGTCCATGATGCCCACAACATGACCCCTTCAGCACAGTGTCCAGACGTGTGTGTGTGTGTTCTTCTAAAAGGTCAACATTCCTTAAACATGGCAAAAAGCATGTTGTATTTCACTCAATGGTTTGGCAATCATTGGTTTGGCAAATTCAAGCGACGTTATGGTCAGAATAGTGATTAAACGAGTCATGCTCACTCTACGATTTCCCAAACCATGATGGGGAACCACATACTCCACAGCATGTTTGTGTGTGTGATATAACACTTCAACAATGTTCTCACAGTGAAAATTGCAAATCTTGAACTCAACCTTAAATCTCAGAACCTTTAGCAAGACTGAACCATCAAATTCCTACGCCTGGACATACAGTTGTCAGTGGTTAGGGACAACTTCTACCTTCATTATACTGAGATAGGATCCGTTTTTATGGACAACTTCTATGTCATCCACTTACCCACTGTGTGCTGTGCCTTGGTTTCCTGTATCCATAGTGATGGAATGGGGGGGGGGGGTGAAGAGAGAACTCTGGGCCCTTGGTGGTCTTCGTGTTTACTGACCTCTCTGTCCCCATGTCTGTCTTTTATCTGTCTCTCACTGTTTCTCACATACTGTTCAAAGACACACAGACACACTCAACCCCTCTCTTTCTCTCCATCACTGTGTGTCCATGCTATCTCTTGTGTTGCAGACAGACTACTACTATGAATATACAGAGTGTGACAGTACAGGGTCGCGATGGCGAGTAGCAATCCCTCAGAGCCATGGATCCTGCATCGGACTGCCCGAGCCTGTACGAGGGACAGAGTGCAGTAAGTACTGTGTGTGTGTGTGTCAGAGATGTTTCTCACACCCTCTTATCAGCTGGTTGGAATTTCTTCCAGTATTCCACAATGACCTGATTGGCTCTTTGTCTCTGCTCCAGTCATAGCACAGGGCAGAGCTAGCTTCATGCTGGAACAATAGGCCAATAACCTCAGAGGTTTACATATACACACACAGGTCTCAATATGTTTACTTCTTGCGCCTGACTTTGCTTCCCTAAATATCTCTAACTGATGCATGTCTGTGGAAAAGGCTTTTATTGACAGACACTCCCCTACATATTTATATGGAGGGTGAAGCTAAAACTTTTAATTTGGCTCTATACTCCAGCATTTTGGATTTGAGATCAAATGTTTTACGAGGCGACAGTACAAAATGTCACCTTTTTTTATTTGTTCATACATGTGTTTTCACATTTAGAAATGTAAGCACTTTATGCATCTAGTCCCCCCATTCGAAGGTGTCGTAAGTATTTGGACAAATTCACTTATGGTGTGTTATATTTAGTCAAAAGTTCAGTATCCCTAGCACGCAATGACTACATCTAGCTTGTGACTCTACAAACTTGTTGGATGCATTTTCAGTTTGTTTTGGTTATGTTTCCGATTATGTTGTACCCAATAGAAAATCTTGTTAAATATTGTATTGTGTTATTTTTGGAGTCACTTTTATTGTAAATAAGAATAGAATATTTTATGTTTCTGAACACTTTTTTTTATATTTTTTTTATGAGGATTCTACCATGATTACAGATAATCATGATTAAATCGTGAATAATGATGAGTGCGAAAGTTACAGATTCATAAATATCATACCCCCAAGAGAATCCTCCCCCTGTTAATGGTAAGTAATGGTGTGAGTTTAGCATGTGAGGGCATGGTCTTTGTGCATCTTTGTTTTGTTCTCTGGAAAAAGCTCACCTCTGTCTGCTTTTCTCTTTTTCTATTTAATTCCTGATTGGCCATTTTTCTACCCAGTCCGTCTGGTTGAGCCAGTGAGACAGACACCTGGGGAAAAGCTTCCAGACAATTCTAGAGTAGAGCATTGTTTCATTGTTGGATGTGACAGAAGTCACCTTACTAAAATCACAATTCAGACCTGGTTCTGCGCATGACTGCTAAGGGACAATGCAGTTCAATTTGCCGCAGTCCTCGCTACCTAACAAACAGTCACTAATCATTAATTACCACAGCCACACAGTCATAAAATCTGCCTATTTCTACAATTTATCTTCTTAAAATGTGATTTTAAACCCCACTGCTAACATTATGACTAACCTTAAGTTAAGACAAAAAGCTAGTTTTTCTTTTCATTAATATAGCCAATTTTGACTGTGGCTGTGCTATCTAGTGGTAACCCTACCAGACCTTACTTCTGCCCCCAACCCACTCAGAAAGATTCTCTGCTCTCCTCCTCCATGTTCTCACTTCTCCTCAATGTGATGGCTCATTGCAGTGATGTATGACGGCGTGTTCATAGATGTCAAACAATGTGTTTTATTTTTATTTAACCTTCTATTTAACTAGGCAAGTCAATTAAGAACACATTCTTATTTACAATGGTGGCCTACCCCGGCCAAACCCTAACCCGATGCTGGGCCAATTGTACAATGCTGGGCCAATTGTGCGCCGCCCTATGGGACTCCCAATCACGGCCGGTTATGATACAGTCTGGAATCGGACCATGGTCTGTAGTGACGCCTCTAGCACTGTGATGCAGTGCCTTAGACTGCTGCGCCACTCGGGAGCCAAGTATTGTTTTTGAGAGCTCGTGCTTTGTACTTTCAGAACAATCATTTCTCCATCCAGGCCGTCACGCTTTTTCGACATGGCATCTTGTAGTCTGTTTCTAGACAAGCCATTAGGGCAGCATTGAAGCCGGCATCCTCTACAATTGACAGTGGCTGCACAGCAACCTCAATCATTTCTGTAATCAGCGCTGTGATTTTCTCAGTCCGTCCCTTATTGCACTGCTGCCAGCAAGGGGTTGGGTCTCATGGTGCTCCCCTTTTCCGCATTGCATCTGTACTGCCACTGTAGCTCAATTCCACCTTTGCATTTCGTCTTCTCCTACTTCTCCTCCTAGGTATTTTTTTGTCTTTATGATAATGATCCTTGATCCTGTCTGTGGTAGTTTTGTTGAAATTTTGTTTAAAAAATTATGTTTTTAGGTTAGGGATTTTTCTTTTTAACATAACCAATCCCAATTTCATTTAAATGTCACACCCCTACTTTGTACAACCTCGCCCACGCACGCACCCCCACCCACACAGCCCTTTTCACCAGGATGTGGGGATTAGTATGTTTGTTCCCGTGGTTACGGGGAAGCCATCCGAGGGCTGTTGTACATCTCTGAGCTGTATCCAGCCCAATTATGGACCCAGTTACTTCCCCTCTCCTTGGTGTAAAAAGAAGGTCTACCATTTTTCTTTTACCAATATAATGTTATCTCCTGTTTTGCACCATCCCTGACCTCTAACAAGCTCTGATACATCCCCTCTCTCATTCTCTGAAACGCTTCCAAATAGTGGTATACAGTGATGATTTTAGCATGTACATTTTGGTGGGGCAAACTTAATTATTTTAGATGCATGCCAGCAAAGCCACTACACAACACAAGACTAAACAATACATGAATTAGACTATAACTTTGACAAACGGTGCCCACAAACTGTTAGGGCCTACATAAAGCTGTCCCAACAGCAGAGCTTTCTTTTCAGCACCATGGAGTGATTCCTTACCACTGCTACACCTGGCTATCAGCGGAGCCATGTCTGGCAGCGAAACAGTTCATTCAGACTCATTTACTGCTTTAAAAAAAACAGCTGATATGGTTGACTTGCTTAAACAAATGTGGTTTCTACTGACAATTGAGATGTAAAAACTATTGCATAAGGGAATGAAGAGTGGATAAGGGGCCATCCATAAGACATTAATGAGCGAGCTAAGACCGACGTAGTCAATAGCTATTTGTTAAGCAGTTTGGAAATGTATAGCGACAGGATTCAGAACATGGGCCGTTCTTACAGTTATCTCTCCTGTACAGTCTTGGCCAAAGGTTTTGAGAATGACACATATTAATTTCCGCAAAGTTTGATGCTTCAATGTCTTTAGATTTTTGTCAGATGTTACTATGGAATACTGAAGTATAATTACAAGCATTTCATAAATGTCAATGGCATGCTGTCAATTAACTTCTGGGTCACATCCTGACTGATGGCAGCCCATTCTTGCATAATCAATAATTGGAGTTTGTCAGAATTTGTGGGTTTTTGTTTGTCCACCCGCCTCTTTATGATTGACCACAAGTTCTCAATGGGGTTAAGGCCTGGGGAGTTTCCTGGCCATGGACCCAAATTATTGATGTTTTGTTCGCCTTAAGACAAGGTGCTCCATCATGCTGGAAAAGGCATTGTTCGTCACCAAACTGTTCCTGGATGGTTGGGAGAAGTTGCTCACGGAGGATGGGTTGGTACCATTCTTTATTCATGGCTGTGTTCTTAGGAAAAATTGTGAGTGAGCCCACTCCCTTGGCTGAGAAGCAACCCCACACATGAATGGTCTCATGATGCTTTATTGTTGTCATGACACAGGACTGAGGAAAGCGCTCACCTTGTCTTCTCCGGACACGCTTTTTTCCGGATGCCCCAAACATTCGGAAATGGGATTCATCAGAGAAAATGACTTTACCCCAGTCCTCAGCAGTCCAATCCCTGTACCTTTTGTAGAATATCAGTATGTCCCTGATGTTTTTCCTGGAGAGAAGTGGCTTCTTTGCTGCCGTTCTTGACACCAGGCCATCCTCCAAAGGTCTTCTCTTCACAGTGCGTGCAGATGCACTCACACCTGCCTGCTGCCATTCCTGAGCAAGCTCTGTACTGGTGGTGCCCCGATCCCGCAGCTGAATAAACATTAGGAGACGGTCCTGGCGCTTGCTGGACTTTTTTGGGCACCCTGAAGCTTTCTTCACAACAATTGAACCGCTCTCCTTGAAGTTCTTGATGATCCGATAAATGGTTGATTGCCTGTGAAGCCATGTTTTGTGCAAAGCAATGATGACGGCACATGTTTCCTTGCAGGTAACCATGATTGACAGAGGAAGAACAATGATTCCAAGCACCACCCTCCTTTTGAAGCTTCCAGTCTGTTATTCGAACTCAGTCAGCATGACAGAGTGATCTCCAGCCTTGTCCTCGTCAACACTCATACCTCTGTTAACGAGAGAATCACTGACATGATGTCAGCTGGTCGTTTTGTGGCAGGGCTGAAATGCAGTGGAAATGTTTTTTGGGGATTCAGTTAATTTGCATGGCAAAGAGGGACTTTGCAATTAATCACATTTCATCTGATCACTTTTCATAACATTATACAAATTGCTATCATACAAACTGAGGCAGCACGCTTTGTGAAAATTTATATTTGTGTCATTCTCAAAACTTTTGACTGTACGCCACGACTGTACACCAAGTCAGAACCATAGGATAGATAAAGGTGGCATATAAGCAGACATTGAAAGGTCTCTAAAACAGGCTATAGGCTACATGTGTACCACCAAGCCAGAACAGTAGGCTAGGTTATGAGGGGGAAAGGGACCAAATTATTAGGGTGAGACACATGGGCCAGCTTACTACACAACATACACTTAGTATTACTTTCGTAGCCACAGTATACATACAGTGCCTTGCAAAAGTATTCATCCCCTTTGCGATTTATCTATGTTGTTGCATTACAACCTGTCATTTAAATTGATTTTTATTTGGATTTCATGTAATGGACATACACAAAATAGTCCAAATTGGCGAAGTGAAATGAAAAAAAAAAACGTGTTTAAAAGAAAAAAATAAAAGTGGTGCGTGCATATTTATTCACTCCCTTTGCTATGAAGCCCATAAATAAGATCTGGTGCAAACAATTACCTTCAGAAGTCACATAATTCAATTGCACACAAGTGAACTTTATTTAACTAAGTGTCACTTGATCTGTCATATGATCTCGGTATATATACACCTGTTCTGAAAGGCCCCAGAGTCTGCAACACAACTAAGCAAGGGGCACCATGAAGACCAAGAAGGGGCTCTACAAACAGGTCAGGGACAACGTTGTGGAGAAGTACAGATCAGGGTTGGGTTATAAAAAAAGATCAGAAACTTTGAACATCCCACGGAGCACCATTAAATCCATTATTAAAAAATGGAAAGGATATGGCACCACAACAAACCTGCCAAGAGAGGGCCGCCCACCAAAGCTCATGGACCAGGCAAGGAGAGCATTAATCAGAGAGGCAACAATGAGACCAAAGATATCGTTGAAGGAGCTGCAAAGGACGACTTTAAGCTGTGCATTCCACAGAGATGGGCTTTATGGAAGTGGCCAGAAAAATAGCCATTGCTTAACCTTTCTGATCTCCCCATCCCGGATCCGGGATCGTGAATACAGACTCAAGCTCATTACCATAACGCAACGTTAACTATTCATGAAAATCGCAAATGAAATGAAATAAATATGCTAGCTCTCAAGCTTAGCCTTTTGTTAACAACACTGTCATCTCAGATTTTCAAAATATGCTTCTCAACCATTGCAAAACAAGCATTTGTGTAACAGTATTGATGGCTAACGTAGCATTTAGCATTAGCATTCAGCTGGCAACATTTACACAAAAAAACAGAAAAGCATTCAAATAAAATCATTTACCTTTGAAGAACTTCAGATGTTTTCAATGAGGAGACTCTCAGATAGCAAATGTTCAGTTTTTCCTGAAAGATTATTTGTTTAGGACAAATCGCTCCGTTTTCTGCGTCACGTTTAGCTATGAAAAAACCCCTGTATCCAGGATTGTGTAAATCTATCAGCAAGCTCATTAGCATAACACAACGTTAACTATTCATGAAAATCGCAAATGAAATGAAATAAATATGCCATCTCTCAAGCTTAGCCTTTTGTAAACAACACTGTCATCTCAGATTTTCAAAATATGCTTCTCAACCATAGGAAAACAATCATTTGTGTAAAAGTAGCTAGCTAGCGTTAGCATTTAGCGTTAGCATTTAGCGTTAGCATTAGCGTTAGCATTAGCGTTAGCATCCAGCACGCAACATTTCAACAAAAACATAAAAGCCTTTAAATAAAATAATTTACCTTTGAAGAACTTCTGATGTTTTCAATGAGGATACTCTCAGTTAGATAGCAGATGCTCAGTTTTTCCAAAAAGATTCTTTGTGTATTAGAAATAGCTCCGTTTTATACATCACATTTGGCTACCAAAAAAAATCCGAAAATTCAGTCCTCAAAACGCGAACTTTTTTCCAAATTAACTCCATAATATCGACTGAAAACATGGCAAACGTTGTTTAGAATCAATCATCAAGGTGTTTTTCACATATCTCTTCATTGATACATCGTTCTTGGACACATGGTTTCTCCCCTATATCAAATGGAAAAGTACGAGCAGCTGGCAATTGCGCACCGAATTCCACGCAGGACACCAGGCGGACACTTGGAAAATGTAGTCTCTTATGGTCAATCTTCCAATGATATGCCTACAAATACGTCACAATGCTGCTAAGACCTTGGGCGAACGACAGAAAGTGTAGGCTCATTCCTTGCGCAATCACAGCCATATAAGGAGACAATGGAAAACAGAGCTTCAGAAATTCTGCTAATTCCTGGTTGATGCATCATCTTGGTTTCGCCTGTAGAATGAGTTCTGGGGCACTTACAGACAAAATCTTTGCAGATTCTGAAACTTCAGAGTGTTTTCTTTCCAAAACTGAATATGAATATGCATAGTCGAGCATCTTTTCGTGACAAAATATCGCGCTTAAAACGGGAACGTTTTTTATCCAAAAATGAAATAGCGCCCCTAGAGATCTAACAGGTTAAAAAATAAGGAAACATGTTTGGTGTTCGCCAAAAGGCATGTGGGAGACTCCCCCAAAATAGTGAAGAAGGTACTCGGGTCAGATAAGATTAAAATTTAGCTTTTTGGACATCAAGGAAATCGCTATGTCTGGCGCAAACCCAGCACCTCTCATCACACGAGCATCATCCTCACAGTTAAGCATGGTGGTGGCAGCATCATGCTGTGGGGATGTTTTGGGAAACTGGTCAGAATTGAAGGAATGATGGATGGTGCTAAATACAGGGACATTCTTGAGGGAATCCTGTTTGCCTTCCAGAGATTTGAGACTGGGACGGAGGTTCACCTTCCAGCAGGACAATGACTCTAAGCATACTGCTAAAGCACCACTCGAGTGGTTAAAGGGGAAACATTTAAATGTCTTTGAATGGCCTAGTCAAAACCCAGACCTCAATCCAATTGAGAATCTGTGGTATGACTTAAAGATGGCTCTACACCAACCGAACCCATCCAACTTGAAGGAGCTGGGGAAATTTTGCCTTAAAGAATGGCTAGATGTGCCAATCCAATAGAGACATACCCCAAGAGACTTTCAGCTGTAATTGCTGCAAAAGGAGGCTCTACAAAGTATTGATTTTGGGGGGTAAATGGTTATGCAGTGACTGTGCGTACATACCCCAGCCAGAAGCCATGGATTACAGGCAACATTCACACTGAGCTATAAGTTAGAGCTGCCGCTTTCAAGGTGCGGGACTCTAACCCTGAAGCTTACAAGAAATCCTGCTATGCCCTGCGACGAACCATCAAACAGGCAAAGCGTCAATACAGAGCTAAGATTGAATCATACTACACTGGCTCCGACGCTCGTGTTATGTTGCAGGGCTTGCAAACTATTACAGAAAACAAAGGGAAGCCACGAGCTGCCCAGTGACACGAGCCTACCAGACGAGCTAAATCACTTCTATGCTCGCTTCGAGGCAAGCAACACTGAGGCATGCATGAGAGCATTAGCTATTCTGGACGACTGTGTGATCACGCTCTCCGTAGCCGACGTAAGACCTTTTAAACAGGTCAACATACACAAGGCTGTGGGGCCAGACGGATTACCAGGACGTGTGCTCCGGGCATGTGCTGACCAACTGGCAGGTGTCTTCACTGACATTTTCAACATGTCACTGATTGAGTCTGTAATACCAACAGGTTTCAAGCAGACCACCATAGTCCCAGTGCCCAAGAAAAAAAAAGGCAACCTGTCTAAATGACTACAGACCCGTAGCACTCACGTCCGTAGCCATGAAATGCTTTGAATGGTCGGTAATGGCTCACATCAACACCATTATCTCAGAAACCCTAGACCCACTCCAATTTGCATACCGCCCAAACAGATCCACAGATGATGCAATCTCTATTTCACTTCACACTGCCCTTTCCCATCTGGACAAAAGGAACACTTATGTGCGAATGCTATTTATTGACTACAGCTTAGCGTTCAACACCATTTTACCCTCAAAGCTCATCACTAAGCTAAGGATCCTGGTACTAAACACCTCCCTCTGCAACTGGATCCTGGACTTGGACTGGGCGCCCCCAGGTGGTGAGGGTAGGCAGCAACACATCTGCCACGCTGATCCTCAACACTGGAGCTCCACAGGGGTGCGTGCTCAGTCCCCTCTGGTTCTCCCAGTTCACCCACAACTGCATGGCCAGGTACGACTCCAACACCACCATAAAGTTTGCAGACGACACAACAGCCTGATCAATGACGAGACAGCCTGTAGGGAGGAGGTCAGAGACCTGGCCGTGTGGTGCCAGAATAACAACCTATCCCTCATCGTAGCCAAGACTAAGGAGATAATTGGGGACTACAGGAAATGGAGGACCGAGCACTCCCCCATTCTAATCGACGGGGCTGTAGTGGAGCAGGTTGAGAGCTTCAAGTTCATCGGTGTCCACATCAACAACAAACTAGAATGGTCCAAACACACCAAGACCGTTGTGAAGAGGGCACGACAAAGCCTATTCCTTCTCAGGAAACGAGAAAGATTTGGCATGGGTCCTGAGATCCTCAAAAGGTTCTACAGCTGCAAAATCGAGAGCACTGGTTGCATCACTGCCTGGTACGGAAATTGTGGCTCAGCCTCTGACCGCAAGGCACTACAGAGGGTAGTGCGTATGGCCCAGTACATCACTGGGGCTAAGCTGTCTGCCATCCAGGACCTCTACACCTGGCGGTGTCAGAGGAAGGCCCTAAAAATTGCCAAAGACCCCAGTCACCCCAGTCCTAGACTGTTCTTTCTACATCCACATGGCAAGCAGTACTGGAGTGCCAAGTCTAGGACAAAAAGGCTTCTCAACAGTTTTTACCCCCAAGCCATAAGGTAATCAAATGGCTACCCAGACTATTTGCTTTGTGTGCCCTCAACCCCTCTTTTACGCTACTGCTACTCTCTGTTCATCATATATGCATAGTCACTTAAATCATATCTACCTGTACATACTACCTTAATCAGCCTGACTAACCGGTGTCTGTATGTAGCATCGCTACTTTTATAGCCTCACTACTGTATATAGCCTGTCTTTTTACTGTTGTTTTATTTCTTTACTTACCTATTGTTCACCTAATACCCTTTTTGCACTATTGGTTAGAGCCTGTAAGTAAGCATTTCACTTTAAGGTCTACTACACCTGTTGTAATTGGGGAACGTGACAAATACACTTTGATTTGATTCTTGGTCAAATAGTTCTTACACAGCCTGTAGGCGTGTTGGGTTATTGTCCTGTTGACAAACAAATGGTAGTCCCTCTAAGTGCAAACCAGATGGGATGGTGTATTGCTGCGGAATGCTGTGCTGGCCATGCTGGTTAGATTTGACTTGAATTCTAAATAAATCACTGACGGTGTCAATGCCGAAGTACCATCACACCACCTCCTCCATGCTTCATGTGGGAACCACACATGCGGAAATCATCCGTTCACCTACTCTGCGTCTCACAAAGACCGGGTGGTTGGAACCAAAAATCTCACATTTGGACTCGTCATACCAAAGGACAGGTTTCCACCAATCTAATGTCCATTGCTCGTGTTTCTTGGTCAAAGCAAGTCTCCTCTTCTTATTTATTTGTATTTAACCTTTATTTAACTAGGCAAGTCAGTTAAGAACAAATTCTTATTTACATTGACAGCCTACCCCTGCCAAATCCGGACGATGCTGGGCCAATTGTTTGCCGCCCTGTGGGACTCCCAATCACACCCGGGTGTGATACAGCCTGGATACGAACCAGGGATTGTACTGACGCATCTTGCACTGAGATGCAGTGCCTTATACCTCGGTGCCACTCGGGAGCCCGAGTGTCCTTTTGGTTGTGGTTTCTTTGCAGCAATTTGACCATGAAGGCCTGACTTACACAGTCTCCTCTGAACAGTTGAGATGTGTCTTACTTGAACTCTGTGAAGAGGCTGGTAACTAATGAACTTATTAACTCTGGGTCTTCCTTTCCTGTGGCGGTCCTCGAGAGGCAGTTTCATCATAGAGCTTCATGTTTTTTGCGACTGCACTTGAAGAAACTTTCAAAGTTCGTGAAATTTTCCGTATTGACTGACCTTCATGTATTAAAGTAATGATGGACTGTCGTTTATCTTTGCTTATTTGAGCTGTTCTTGCCATAACATAGTCTTTTTCCAAATAGGGCTATCTTCTGTATACTACCCCTACCTTGTCACAACACTACTGATTTGAAATGCTTTACAGGTGACTACTTCATGAAGCTGGTTGAGAGAACACCATGAGTGTGTAAAGCTGTCACCGAGAATTTCAAATATGAAATAGATTTTGATTTAACAATTTTTCCATATGTGTTATTTCATAGTTTTGATGTCTACACTATTATTCTACAATGTAGAAAATAGTCAAAATAAAGAAACTCTGGAATGAGTAGGTGTGTCCAAACTTTTGACTGGTACTGTATATATTTATATTTTAGCTAAACAGGTCGTGCTTTGCCCCACTTGCCCTGAATGACAGGTTCCGCTGGTGGTATACTTCACTTATCTTTTCCATGAAATGTCCACTCTCTCCCGTCTCTCTCCCCCAGCATTTTCCTGTGAGGCGGGGGAGTTTCTGGAGATGTCTGCCCAGGAGTGTACTCAGTGTGCAGCAGGTACCTACTCTCTGGGCAGCGGTATTCGATTTGATGACTGGGAAACCATCCCCAGCGGGTTCAGCTCCCTAGCAACTTACCTTGACAATGGTCCCCATGGAGACGACAGCAGTACCTGCAACAGGTGTGGGAAGGGGAGCGGTTTAGCTTATGATTTTTAAATCATGGTGTCGTTGCAGTTCTTGCATACATCTCATTAATCTCTGCTGTGTGTGTGTGTCCAGTTCGACGTGGTTTCCGCAGGGTAGTTACCTGGAGTCTAACAGAGATGAGTGTACTGTCTCTCTGATCTATGCTGTCCATCTGAAGAAACCGGGATCAGTCTCCTTTGACTACCAGTACCCAGACGGCAACCTCTTCTTTGAGTTCTTTGTGAGTCTTCTACTTCATTCTCTCAATCCTATGGTATCTGCTAGTTAGTGAGAGTAAATTCTTCTCTGCAGTACCTTCCTGACGAAGTAGCGCTATAAATATGCTGAAGTGATATTCACTAATTTAAATATTGATTGATTGGTTGATGTTCTCGTTGCTTGGCAGATCCAGAATGACCAGTGTCAGGAGATGGACCAGACTGCTGATAAGAAGTGGCTCAAGCTTACCAGTCACGGGGAGTGGGCCACACACACTGTAAGAGCTGTGTTTGTTTGTAATTAAGTTCTAAGTCTTGGTCTTCAAGACCCAAATTGAGTGCAAGCTTTCGTTTTAGCCCAGCACTAGCGCACCTGATTTCACTAGTTAACTAATCACCAAGCCCTTGACTCATTGAATCAGGAGTGTCTCAGGTCTAAAGGGTTAGACAGCCTCTGAGGTTACAGCACCATCAAATGTCATGTATTGGGATGCTTTCAGGTCGTATCTCTGTGTAGAAGGGCATTCTAAACCCAGGTCTCTAATGGGTGTGTTCAAGGTGAATCTGAAGTCTGGCACTAACATCTTGTACTGGAGGACAGCAGGGATCCTGATTGGAGCTAAAGTAGTCAAACCTGTTCTGCTGAAGAACGTCCACATAGAGGGTAGGACTACCG
This sequence comes from Oncorhynchus mykiss, assembly GCF_013265735.2. Lineage (NCBI taxonomy): Eukaryota > Metazoa > Chordata > Actinopteri > Salmoniformes > Salmonidae > Oncorhynchus > Oncorhynchus mykiss. The sequence goes on from NC_048565.1 coordinate 32,859,663, forward strand.
TGTGTGTGTTTGTGTATTTATTGTAGCTGTTCATGCCACTTCCCCTATGTACTTAAGTGTTATTTTCTCTCTTTAGGAGTGGCGTATGCGTCAGAGTGTTTCCCGTGTAAACCAGGGACGTTCAGCCAAACCCCAGGCTCCTCCTCATGTCAGCCCTGTCCCAGAGACACCCACTCTGGCCACGGAGCCAGCTCCTGTACCCCCTGCAACACCACAACACTCTATGCACGTAGGTTCACAGGAACATAAGCATGCAGACATGTCTAGATGCAGACACCTATACACAACTTGTCTTATTAGAGTTAGAACATGAATTTGAGCAGCTTATTGGTTATACTGCAGTTCATTATCTTTTAAACATCTCTCCCTCTTTCACTGTCCCCATTTTCTTTCCCTCTCTCTTCCAGCGGAGGGGTCAGCTGAGTGCAAAGCGAGACCACCATGCTCCAAGAAGGATTACTTTCAGATCCACACCCCCTGTGACCTTGAGGGCAAGGTGAGAAGACTAACTCACCCTCCCAATACCACATCCATTATTGCCAGATTGCTTATACCTGTCTAATCATTTTTGATCGACACAAGTGCCTATGCAGGGGTTAGCCATTCTAGCGCCAGTATCCCTACAATTCAGTGTCTGTGTCCTCCATGTTTGCTCTCTGTATGGTTAGTTTCCTCATCCTCCATGTTGTCTCTGTGTGTGTGGTTTCAGACACAGGTGACCTACAGGTGGGTGGAGCCTCAGATCTGTCTGGTGGACGTGGCCGGGGCTGAAACACTGCCCCCCTCTGGTGACCGTGAGCCCTGCCCACCGTGCAACCCTGGTTTCTATAACAACGACACTGCTACCTGCTCTCCCTGCCCCCCCGGGACATTCTCTGATGGGGTCAAAGGTGACAAAATATCCCTTTATCCCATGTCCTCTTCTATCTCTTGTCTTCCTTCTCTCTTGTCCTCCATCAGACGGGCAGCCCCCAGGTGGTAAGGGTAGGTAACAACACATCTGCCACACTGATCCTCAACACAGGGACCCCTCAGGGGTGCGTGCTCAGTCCCCTCCTGTACAGTCGTGGCCAAAAGTTTTGAGAATGACACAAATATTAATTTTCACAAAGTTTGCTGATACATTGTCTTTAGATATTTTTGTCAGAATACTGAAGTATAATTACAAGCATTTCATAAGTGTCAAAGGCTTTTATTGACAATTACATGAAGTTGATGCAAAGAGTCAATATTTGCAATGTTGACCCTTCTTTTCAAGACCTCTGCAATCCACCCTGTCAATTAACTTCTGGGCCACTGATGGCAGCCCATTCTTGCATAATCAATGCTTGGAGTTTGTCAGAATTTGTGGGTTTTTGATTGACCACCTTAGTTATCACTTTTGCCTTATGGCAAGGTGCTCCATCATGCTGGAAAAGGCATTGTTTGTCACCAAACTGTTCCTGGATGGTTGGGAGAAGTTGCTCACGGAGGATGGGTTGGTACCATTCTTTATTCATGGCTGTGTTGTTAGGCAAAATTGTGAGTGAGCTCACTCCCTTGGCTGAGAAGCAACCCCACACATGAATGGTCTCAGGATGCTTTACTGTTGGCATGACACAGGACTGATGGTAGCGCTCACCTTGTCTTCTCCGGACACACTTTTTTCCGGATGCCCCAAACATTCGGAAATGGGATTCATCAGAGAAAATGACTTTACCCCAGTCCTCAGCAGTCCAATCCATGTACCTTTTGCAGAATATCAGTCTGTCCCTGAAGTTTTTCCTGACTTCTTTGCTGCCCTTCGTGACACCAGGCCATCCTCCAAAAGTCTTCGCCTCACTGTGCGTGCAGATGCACTCACACCTGCCTGCTGCCATTCCTGACTAAGCTCTGTACTGGTGGTGCCCCGATCCCGCAGCTGAATCAACTTTAGGAGACGGTCCTGGCGCTTGCTGGACTTTCTTGGGTGCCCTGAAGCCTTCTTCACAACAATTGAACCGCTCTCCTTGAAGTTCTTGATGATCCGATAAATGGTTGATTTGGGTGCAATCTTACTGGCAGCAGTATCCTTGCCCGTGAAGCCCTTTTTGTGCAAAGCAATGATGACGGTATGTGTTTCCTTGCAGGTAACCATGGTTGACAGAGGAAGAACAATTATTCCAAGCACCACCCTCCTTTTGAAGCTTCCAGTCTGTTATTCGAACTCAGTCAGCATGACAGAGTGATCTCATGCCTTGTCCTCATCAACACTTACACCTGAGTTAACGAGAGAATCACTGACATGATGTCAGCTGGTCCTTTTGTGGCAGGGCTGAAATGCAGTGGAAATGTTTTTGAAGGATTCAATTCATTTGCATGGCAAAGAGGGACTTTGCAATTAATTGCAATGCATCTGATCACTCGTGGGATCTGGGTTTTCTTTTTGCGTTTGCTTTCCTAAATTATGATCTCTATTTCTCTCCCTCTTCTCTTCCTATTTTCTACCTCTCTCCCAGCGTGTGAGTCGTGTCCTGCGGGTACTGAGCCTGCTGTAGGTTATCAGTATAAGTGGTGGAACGTCCTTCCAGCCAGCATGAAGACATCCTGCTTCAATGTGGGCAACTCCAAGTGTGACGGCATGAATGGTGGGTGCAGCTGCTCTCTCTGAGGCCTAGAGGGTGCTGTTGCTCTTTACTGTTGTTGACATGTTCCCTTTAGGCCAGGATAAGAATTAAGAGAGGGTAGTTCTCCAGGAGGAGGGTTGTGTACCCCTGTCTTCGGCACTTTAGCATAATGCAAAGACGGGCCACAGGCCACATTTGAGTGAAATATTCAGAGAAGACCCTGGTATGTCGGCGTGTTGTGTGTGTTCTGATGTGTCTCTCCGTCAGGTTGGGAGGTGGCGGGGGATCATATCCGTAGTGGAGCAGGGGGCTCTGATAACGACTACCTCATCCTCAACCTCCATGTACCTGGCTTTAAGTGAGTCCCTTCATCTCAATCTGTCTCTGTCTTGTCACGATACCAACATTTTACTAACGATACCAGGCCAAGTATCACGATAGCAACATTTTACTAACGATACCAGGCCAAGTATCACGATAGCAACATTTTACTAACGATACCAGGCCAAGTATCACGATACCAACATTTTACTAACGATACCAGGCCAAGTATCACGCTACCAAGTAGTATCGTGAAACCGCTGGAAAAATAATTTGGAGTGACATAGCGTCTGGTTCGCCCCTTCCCCCGGACACTTCTTCCCATTTTCTAAACGTTCTGTGCATGTTGAATTTAACTTCACACCACTCAGTGTATAATAGAATACTGCATAGAATGTCTCCCTGTGACTTGGAAGAATGTAATGAAGGAATATAAATGCATAATGATCTGCAGGTCATTGTGGAAGTAAGGGGGAAACACTGCATGAAACCACCTTCACTCTTCAGTTAACTGTCACGAGAATTTAATTAATACAAAACAATAATTAGCCACCTGACCTAGTTTAAAATGAACCGTGACAAAGTTTTTGAAATGATATGAAATGTGCTAGAAGGAAATAAGGTAGCTCTGGTTATATGGATCATATTTGTTTAATGGTGAGGCCTGTTTTCCTCTCTGTAAAGCTGCAAGCTGCCTGTCCATTGTTCCTCTATGACTCTCGGCGGCTGCAGCACAGCGGACTTCCAAAGTCTACTGAGACGGACCTGTGCTCTTGGTTATAGCAGGCGATGAAATGATACAATGTATCAACTTTGCTTGCTCTGTGCACTGCTGCAATGTATCAAATGTAACAACAGTTGACTCATCAGGGACCGCAAATGTTGGTAGTATCATATGTAACGGTACTACGGTATTCTAAAATGTTGCTATTGTAAGTATTGTTTTGGTATCGGGATATTACCGTGGCACTGGTATACCGTGCAACACTACTCTCTTGCTCTCTCCCTTCCCCTCTCCTTCTATCACTCTCTTTATGTGTGTGTGTGTGTGTGTGTGTGTGTGTGTGTTTTCAGGCCTCCTACATCAGCAACAGGTGGTGCGGGGACAGAGTTTGGCCGTATCAGCTTTGAGTTTGAGATGGTGTGTTCAGCTGACTGTGAGCTGTACTTTATGATGGTGAGAACAACACCGGATAAATAAAAACCCACACTCAATGCAAAAAGTATACAAGCATCTAGAAATGTGTTTGGATATTTCTATTCCTTTTAAAATGTGCACTACTTTTGAACTGTGTAAAGTTAATTACATCACTGTGTGTAGGATGTAAACAGGAAGAGTACAAGGGTGGTGGCGTCATGGGAGGGCAGTAAGGTCAGACAGTCCTACACACACATTATGACCAAGAACGCCTCTGTGTCATACACCTGGGCCTTCCAGAGGACCAACCAGGCCTCTGACGTAAGTACACACACACACACACACACTGTATACAAACCTGGATACGCACTAATGTATACAGACACAATCATATACTAGTAGTGCATTCTCTTTCTCTCCAGGTGCGTCAGAATGTGAACAACGTGGCAAGTATCTACTCCATCTCAGTGAGTAATGCTGTAGACGGTGTGTCGTCGGAGTGTCAGACCTGTGCCCTCCTCTCCCAGCCCTCCGGCTCGCTGTGTGTGCCCTGCCCTCCAGGACATTACATACACACCAGCCAGTGCACCGAGTGCCCTCCCAACACACACCTCACCTCACACAGCACCCTGGGCCCAGAGGCCTGCAAACCCTGTGGACCATCCAGCAAGAGCAACAAGGTGTGTGTTTTGTTGATATCAGTGTCACACCAAGCGTGTGTTTGTGTGTCAAGGTTGGTGAATAAAATTGTGTCCATTGTTGATTCCCCCAGTGCACAACTGAATGTTTGTTTTTTTAGGAGCACAGCAGGTGCTACAGTGACTGTGTATTCTCCTACTCTGAGAACAACGTGTCTCTGAGTTTTGACTACAGTTCCCTGGGCTCTGTTGGAACACTGATGAACGGACCCAGTTTTACCACCAAAGGAACCAAATACTACCACCTTTTCAACATCAGCCTCTGTGGAGGAGAGGTACACACACACACACACACTGATTTAACAATATTTGCAACCTACAATTACTTTGTGATCCTGAATTTAGCTTTCCATTCTCAGGGTAGAAGGGCTGTGTGTACAGACAACGTGACTGACCTTTCCAGCGCCGATTCTCAGAAAGAGACAGGGGAACCAGCCAATGCGGTGGAGACATTAATCTGTCAATCAACCATTATCCCCTCCAGTGGGCGGGGCTTCCACACAGCACTATCCTCTCAGTCCATCAGCCTAGCAGACACCTTTCTGGGTGAGTACACATCACACTCACACACACACATTTTCCTTGTAACCTGATGCCGATCTTTGTCACTGGTGTATAGTAGGCGTTCATTTATTGATGAATGTGTGTAGGAGCGACAGTGGCCTTGACTCTGGATGGAGTCAAGGCAAGACCAGACCTGTTCCCACAGACCACCAACAAAGTCCCTGACGTCAACTTCTTCTACCGGTAATTGATCTTTTCTACATCCTAAAACACAAATTCTAAAACATAACTACTTCTGTGAATAGTGTTTTTGGGGCCCAAGTAAAGGTTTGGGGTAGTTTTTAGTTGCTCTTAATCAGGAGTACCCTGTTGTTTTTTAACCAAATGTTATGCTTCTATTGGATAGTTCTCTGGAGGTGACCTCGTCATGTGATAAAGGTCGTAACGTGGTGGTGACGCTTCGCTGTAACCCGGATAGAGGCACACAAGGAGAACTCACAGTACCCAGGTACTGTCTGTCTCCTTTCCTCTCTTCTTGCCCCTCTCTTTCTATCTCTCTTTTTCTCTTTCAGTCTTGCTCCGAAACTGCAGCCTCAAAGGAGATTACTAGTAAAAGGAGAGACTTAAAAGAAGTCCAAGCTCGAAATGAACTGCAAGCTCAATTCACAGAAACTCTGCATCCTCTTGTGACTGATAAATTAGTAAGAAGTTTGCTTTTACTCCCAGGCAGCTAGTTATCTAACTCTGTGTGATGGATATTCATGCTCCGTGCTGGAGGAACACGAGAAGCTGAGAACAAACACATGGATTTATCACTCAGATTTGATCGGATTTGATCAGAGTACATCTCATTGAAACTGTCCTTATAACGTAAAAGTTAGATTAGTACATTGTAGTAACAGTATGTTTCTCTGTTGTAGTCAGTGTCCGGCGGGGACGTGTGATGGCTGTACCTTCCACTTCCTGTGGGAGAGCTCAGGGGCGTGTCCTCAGTGCACATCCACAAACTACCACCAGATAGAGGGAGCCTGCAAGGGAGGACTACAGGTGTGTGTTTTACTAATCAATTACCTGCAAAGGAGCTGCTATCTGCTCTCACTCTGAATACTTTAGATAAAATGTATTTCATACCATTACACACTGACACATGTTCACTGTCTCCCTCTCCCCAGGACACTCTGTATGTGTGGACTGAGCCAAAGCGGTGTGTAGGAGGGGTGTCCCTCCCGGAGAAGAAGACCTGGCCGTGTGAGAGCATGGACTTCTTGGTAAAGATGGGGGCGACGATAGGCGCCTTCACCGCCGCACTGCTTTTCTCCATCACCTGCTATTTCTGGAAGAAGAACAAGAGGTAGGAACTCATCCATTCATTCATGTATTCATTCATACATATGTCTGGAAGAAGAACTAGAGTAGTCCTGAAGATTGGTGATTTTTCTAAGTCCCGCCTACCCCTGACTCTGGTAGGCTGGAGTTTAAGTACTCGAAGCTGGTAATGTCGTCCAATAAGGAGTGTGAACTGCCGGGGGCGGATAGCTGTGCCGTGATGGAGGGAGAGGAGAATGAGGGAGAGATGGAGGATGAGGTGGTCTACTCCAAAAAAACATCCCTGATACGCAAACTCAAAGCCATCGCATCTAGGGTAAGAGTCAGAACCATTATGCAGTTATGCTGAAATCAAACTACATTACCTACAGTATGTGCGTGTGTGAACACTTGCGAGTGCAGAATCTGTTTCTCCCCTGGTAATTCTAGTTCATGGACTAACGTGTCTGTATATTTCATCCACAGGGAAACGGGAGAAGCTATGAAAATGTCCAGTTGAACTCCTCACAGTCAAACGGGTTGGTGTGGGGGTGAAGAAAGAGGAAAGAGAACAAGGAGAGAGACCAACCACCCCCCCAGAGAGACTTCTTCAACATATCTCCATGTTGAGGGCTTGAACCCTTAACACACACACTCAGAACATATATAGACACATGCAGAGTACACACACCCAGAATGCATGCTCACTGACACAAACACATGTGAGAGGACATTACCCCCATCTGGCCTTATCCCTGGAATGGTGTGTGTGTGTGGGTGGATTGCTGGAATATGGGTGGTGTGATTTTAAAAGGGTGTATATGGGTGGTGTGTCGGGTCTGCTTAGGTAAAGAAGAGGACCTATATGTGGGATGTTTTTTGTGCTGTTTTCCGTCACTCTGTTGTCAGGTTGCTTTGGTGGCCATGTTGTTTTCCCTCAGGTGTTTTGTCCTCTGAGACCAACCTCACATCAATCCTTAGGCTCCTTCTCAATAAGAGGGAAGATACGGTGTTCCATAGTGCCCTCTGAAAGGCTGGGTGGGATCTTTGCATGTTGGCACCTGTCCAATCCTTTGAGATCTACAGAAGTCCACACATAGCCCTAAATACCCGGCACACACTCACACACACACCCTATTACAGTCTCATCTTAGTCTGACCTGCACCACCCTTTACCCATTTGTTCTGTCTGTAGGCTTTGGGTTACCATGGTGATGGTGGAATGTCCTTCACGCTCTCTTAGTCCAATCGGGAGTGGCGATGTTACATTATCCATATGATGATACGATATGATGCTGACTGCCTTTCTGTTATTTAAAGTGAAATAAACTATATTGTATTTGTGTACGCTTTCAATCTGTCCCTTGCTTCCAATGAAAAACCTACACACAAGAAGTGAGCAGACGACAGGCATATCATTTGTTATTGTTTATTATGATGTCCTCGTTATTGCACGTATGATGAGCTCTATTGCTTTCTGATCGGCCAGTCCAAAGAGGTCAGGGTTCACGTTGACCCCAGATCGAACCACTGATCCAGGGTCAGATACTTTGTCATTCTATAATGGTTAAGGTTAGGATTGAGGATAGTGTGACCCTAGATCTGTGGTTATAGGAACAACTTCTACCTTGACTCCAGAATGTTCTGGGTTGTTCTCTTGGGAATCTGGAGATCACTGACCCATTCCAGGTGAGAATACGCTGTGAAAGCGAACACATACTTTTATAACATTATTAATGACACCTTTGGACAGAGTTAGTACCATTAGCATTGACACTTATAATGGTAAAATACTGATAACTTCACTGTTTTGTTGTATTGTTCTACATTATTTGTGAAGGACCAGTCACTCCTAGCCTATTCCCATATGTACACATTACAATCCCTGTCATCTGTTGGTCAAGCTAACTAGTACAGTATACATTTTAAAAGGGACTAGATGTATACCTCATCTACCCCCCCCCCCCTCCATCTCCACCCTCTTCAAGTATGCTGCTGTGACAGCCCAATGTTCTTGCTTGGTGTGTATTTGAGTCAGGCTCTGTATGTGTGTGCTAGACATGATGGAGCGCGGTCACAGAACCCTTCTTGGTATTGTGTTGCAGTGGACTCAGGATCCGTACAGAGCCTGTCTTAAGCAATCTTGGCTCTGACGAATACACCAGCAGAGTTTCACAAGGTGAGAGAGTGAAGGGGGACTGCCATGGGTGACAGAGAAATATAGGGAGACAATGAGAGAGATGGAGAGAGGGAAAGTAGGTTGGTTGAGTTTTCTGCCAAGTCCAATTAACGACAACTTGAGTTTGAATCAACATCCCACTCCTTAATCCTTCTTCATACTCGACTCCCCCATCCCACTACATCAGAACAAAAGGAATTGTGGATGTGGCAGTGGTTGTCCATAGCAATGTGCCATGCAGGGAGAGGAGTGGATGGGAGGTTAGAGTCTGGTTGGAGCAGGGCTGGGGAGTGAATGCATAAGCCTCAGAACAACAGCCTTCCAATCTCTGGGCTGTGTTAGTGTGTGTCTGGGCTGAACATGATGCTGTGCCTTCTGGCCCGTGGCACACTTTTACATAACCCTGCTCCTCTGCCTGCTGCAAAACACACACACAGAAAAATGCTCAATCACAGAAACTGTCTCTTATTTTAGTTTTTCACCATTCCTAAGCCTTTGGGGAAATGTTTGACTGGTGACCTGCGTTAGGAGTGTAACAGAGATTTTCACACCCCAGTCAAACCTGTTAGCAGAGATGGGTGTGGCCTCATTCTCCTGGACACTTCCTGTGTTTCACACAACAGAAAAGTGGGATGAAGGAAAGGAGACAATGAGAGGATTCTATTTAAGAAGAGAGCATCCAGAATATCTCCTTTCCCTCCCACCTCCAATCAACAATGAGGATAGAATAACACTGGCCTATATGCACAGCATGGAGAAACCAGCAGACACACATTAAAGGAAAACTCTGCAAAAACTATTTTTTCAAATTTGTTTCATTAGTCCATTGTTGATGTAATCCCAAATTGTTTCACGTGTCAGATATCATGTTTTCAAGATATACAGTACCAGTCTGTTTGGACACACCTACACATTCAAGGGTTTGTCTTTATTTGTACTATTTTCTACATTGTAGAATAATAGTGAAGACATCAAAACTATGAAATAACACATTTGGAATCATGTAGTAACCAAAATAGTGTTAAACAAATCAATATATATTTGAGGTTTGAGATTCTTCAAAGTAGTCACCCTTTGCCTTGATGACAGCTTTGCACACTCTTGGCATTCTCTCAACAAGTTTCATGAGGTAGTCACCTGGAATTAATTTCAATTAACAGGTGTGCCTTGTTAAAAGATAATTTGTAGAATGTATTTCCTTAATGTGTTTTAGCAAATCAGTGTTGTGTTGTGGTATACAGAAGAAAGCCCAATCTGGTAAAAAAAAAAAAGTCCATATTATGGCAAGAACAGCTCAAATAAGCAATGAGAAACGACAATCCAGAAATTGTCCAATCCAATCCAGAAATTGCAGCCCAAATAAATGCATCACAGACAGAGTAACAGACACATCTCAACATAAACTGTTCAGAGGAGACTTCATGAATCAGGCCTTCACGGTCAAATTACTGCAAAGAGACACCAATAAGAAAATGAACACCAATAAGATGAAGAGACTTGCTTGGGCCAAGAAACACGAGCAATGGACATTGGACAGGTGGAAATCTGTCCTTTGGTCTGGATTCCAAATTTGAGATTTTTGGTTCCAACCGCCCTGTCTTTGTGAGACGCGGTGTGGGTGAACGAATGATCTCTGCATGTGTGGTTCCCACTGTGAAGCATGGAGGAGGTGGTGTGATGGTGTGGAGGTGCTTTGCTGGTGACACTGTCAGAATTTATTTAGAATTCAAGGCACACTTAACCAACATGGCTACCACAGCAGCGATACGCCACCCATCTGCTTTGCACTTAGTGGGACTATCATTTGTTTTTCAACAGGACAATGACCCAAACACACCTCCAGGCTGTGGAGTGCTGGCCTCCACGATCACCTGGCCTCAACCCAATTGAGATGGTTTGGGATGAGTTGGACAGCGGAGTGAAGGAAAAGCAGCCAACAAGTGCTCAGCATATGTGGGAACTCCTCCAAGACCGTTGGAAAAGTATTCCAGGTGAAGCTTGTTGAGAGAATGCCAAGAGTGTGCAAAGTTGTCATCAAGGCAAAGGGTATTTTGATTTGATTAACACTTTTTTGGTTACTACATGATTCCATGTGTTATTTCAAAGTTTTGATATCTTCACCATTATTCTACAATGTAGAAAATAGTACAAATAAAGAAAAATGGAATGATGGAATGAATTACTGTAGGTGTCTCCAAACTGTTGACTGGTACTGTATATACATTTGGGGGCTATATGGACTAATGAAACAAATACCAAAAGATTGTTTTGGGGTGGAATTTCCCTTTAAGGCACATAGCCATTAATAGAACATCATCACATGACTATAGAACACTTCGACAAGGGAGGGCTCACTACCCATTGGTTTAAAGGATGTAGGGAAGACGTGTTCAACTACACTTGTTCGGCGTAAACTCATTTTTACAAACAGTGCTTGTGGAACGATTTCAATGAAAGTTTCTGAATGCTAAACGAAAAATCAGTGAGTGAGTTTAGGGTTGTGGCATTGCATCTGCAATGTTTCTTTAAGTGACATAGCATCTGCAATGTTTCTTTAAGTGACATAGTATCTGTAATGTTTATTTAAGTGACATAGCATCTGTAATGTTTCTTTAAGTAGCATAGCATCTGCAATGTTTCTTTAAGTGACATAGCATCTGCAATGTTTCTTTAAGTGGCATAGCATCTGTAATGTTTCTTTAAGTGACATAGCATCTGCAGTGTTTCTTTAAGTGACATAGCATCTGCAATGTTTCTTTAAGTGACATAGCATCTGCAATGTTTCTTTAAGTGGCATAGCATCTGTAATGTTTCTTTAAGTGACATAGCATCTGCAGTGTTTCTTTAAGTGGCATAGCATCTGTAATGTTTCTTTAAGTGGCATAGCATCTGCAATGTTTCTTTAAGTGACATAGCATCTGTAATGTTTATTTAAGTGACATAGCATCTGCAATGTTTCTTTAAGTGGCATAGCATCTGCAATGTTTCTTTAAGTGACATAGCATCTGCAATGTTTCTTTAAGTAGCATAGCATCTGCAATGTTTCTTTAAATAGCATACCATCTGCAATGTTTCTTTAAGTGACATTGCATCTGCAGTGTTTCTTTAAGTAGCATAGCATCTGCAATGTTTCTTTAAGTAGCATAGCATCTGCAGTGTTTCTTTAAGTGACATAGCATCTGCAGTGTTTCTTTAAGTAGCATAGCATCTGTAATGTTTCTTTAAGTAGCATAGCATCTGCAGTGTTTCTTTAAGTGACATAGCATCTGCAATGTTTCTTTAAGTGGCATAGCATCTGCAATGTTTCTTTAAGTGACATAGCATCTGCAGTGTTTCTTTAAGTAGCATAGCATCTGCAGTGTTTCTTTAAGTGACATAGCATCTGTAATGTTTCTTTAAGTAGCATAGCATCTGCAATGTTTCTTTAAGTAGCATAGCATCTGCAGTGTTTCTTTAAGTGACATAGCATCTGCAATGTTTCTTTAAGTGACATAGCATCTGCAGTGTTTCTTTAAGTAGCATAGCATCTGCAGTGTTTCTTTAAGTGACATAGCATCTGTAATGTTTCTTTAAGTAGCATAGCATCTGCAATGTTTCTTTAAGTGACATAGTATCTGTAATGTTTCTTTAAGTGACATAGCATCTGTAATGTTTCTTTAAGTAGCATAGCATCTGCAATGTTTCTTTAAGTGACATAGCATCTGCAATGTTTCTTTAAGTGGCATAGCATCTGTAATGTTTCTTTAAGTGACATAGCATCTGCAGTGTTTCTTTAAGTGACATAGCATCTGCAATGTTTCTTTAAGTGACATAGCATCTGCAATGTTTCTTTAAGTGGCATAGCATCTGTAATGTTTCTTTAAGTGACATAGCATCTGCAGTGTTTCTTTAAGTGGCATAGCATCTGTAATGTTTCTTTAAGTGGCATAGCATCTGCAATGTTTCTTTAAGTGACATAGCATCTGTAATGTTTATTTAAGTGACATAGCATCTGCAATGTTTCTTTAAGTGGCATAGCATCTGCAATGTTTCTTTAAGTGACATAGCATCTGCAATGTTTCTTTAAGTGACATGGCATCTGCAATGTTTCTTTAAGTGGCATAGCATCTGCAATGTTTCTTTAAGTGGCATAGCATCTGCAATGTTTCTTTAAGTAGCATAGCATCTGCAATGTTTCTTTAAGTGACATTGCATCTGCAGTGTTTCTTTAAGTGGCATAGCATCTGCAATGTTTCTTTAAGTGGCATAGCATCTGCAATGTTTCTTTAAGTAGCATAGCATCTGCAATGTTTCTTTAAGTGGCATACCATCTGCAATGTTTCTTTAAGTGACATTGCATCTGCAGTGTTTCTTTAAGTAGCATAGCATCTGCAATGTTTCTTTAAGTAGCATAGCATCTGCAGTGTTTCTTTAAGTAGCATAGCATCTGCAGTGTTTCTTTAAGTGACATAGCATCTGTAATGTTTCTTTAAGTAGCATAGCATCTGCAGTGTTTCTTTAAGTGACATAGCATCTGCAATGTTTCTTTAAGTGGCATAGCATCTGCAATGTTTCTTTAAGTGACATAGCATCTGCAGTGTTTCTTTAAGTAGCATAGCATCTGCAGTGTTTCTTTAAGTGACATAGCATCTGCAGTGTTTCTTTAAGTAGCATAGCATCTGTAATGTTTCTTTAAGTAGCATAGCATCTGCAATGTTTCTTTAAGTAGCATAGCATCTGCAGTGTTTCTTTAAGTGACATAGCATCTGCAATGTTTCTTTAAGTGACATAGCATCCGCAGTGTTTCTTTAAGTAGCATAGCATCTGCAGTGTTTCTTTAAGTGACATAGCATCTGTAATGTTTCTTTAAGTAGCATAGCATCTGCAATGTTTCTTTAAGTAGCATAGCATCTGCAGTGTTTATTTAAGTAGCATAGCATCTGCAATGTTTCTTTAAGTAGCATAGCATCTGTAATGTTTCTTTAAGTGACATAGCATCTGCAGTGTTTCTTTAAGTAGCATAGCATCTGCAATGTTTCTTTAAGTGACATAGCATCTGTAATGTTTCTTTAAGTGACATAGCATCTGCAGTGTTTCTTTAAGTAGCATAGCATCTGCAGTGTTTCTTTAAGTGACATAGCATCTGTAATGTTTCTTTAAGTATCACTTTGAACAGTCACTTGTAATTAACTACCTTGTGTTGTCACATCGTTGCTAACATTTATGCCAAAAATGCTGGTTAAGGAGAAATGTTGTTGCGTTGTTGTACACACGTCTGTTACTATGGTCACCAAGGTAATTGGACCCTCCTATACAGTGGCTGTTCCATAGAATTAGGATGTGTAGAAAGGACATTCAAGTTCACACATCGGCTCGGGGACTCGAACAGAGCTTCTACTAGTGCTGTCACTAGATCTGCTTAAAGCCCTGTGTGTGTGTGTTCCTAACCAGCCTGTATCTTCTTCATCTCGTTGCGGGCACACGGGTCGCTGCACTGGGATGGGGGCATCACCTCCCTTGGCCAGCGAATCAGGTCACTGCTCAGGCTCAGAGTCTCCGGCCACTCACCAATGGGCACGTATCTGTTGCGATCAGCGTTGTGCAGGTAACTGAAGAAGTTGAACCAGCGACCTTTCAGGCACTGGCCCAACCCTCTAACCACTTGGCTACCTTCCCCCTATATGCTACAATGAGAGCAAATGTGTGATTCAACAAACTATGAAATGTGGATACTATGTCCGTTCCAGCCATTCTATTCCTATGGGCTCGTCAGCCCAACTCAGGGAGCTTCATCCACTGTCAGTCCACAGTAGTGGGAATCCTACTGGAGTTACATAATACTGTCAACATTGTGCTGTTCCAACCATCAGTAATATACAAATATACAGATACAACATACAACATACAAATGAATAAAAATGCATACTGACTGGGTTATTACAATAAGACCTACAAAAAAAGTACAAAGTCTGTGGGCTATTGCAGGTGAGGCTGTCTCAGCCACTACCCCTACAGAACATATGTCTCAGACACCCCTAATACATACACACACTCCTATCACAATCCTAACACACACACACACACACACACACACACACACACACACACACACACACACACACACACACACACACACACACACACACACACACACACACACACACACACACACACACACACACACTCCTATCACAATCCTAACACACACACACACACACACACACACACACACTAACAAACACACACACACTCCTATCACAACCCTAACACACACACACTACTATCACAACTCTAACACACACATACTCCTATCACAACCCTAACACACACACACACACACACACACACACACACACACACACACACACACACACACACACACACACACACACACACACACACACACACACACACACACACACACAATTCTATCACAACCCTAACACATATACACACTCCTATCACAACCCTAACACACACACACACACACACTCCTATCACAACCCGATCACACATAAACACACTCCTATCACAACCCTAACACACACACATACACACACTCATATCACAACCCTAACACTCACATACATACACTCCTAACACAATCTTAGCACACACACACACTCCTATCACAACCTTAACACATACATATACACACTCCTATCACAACCCAGTGCACAGTTATATATGTACACATCGTGTGTACACATACTGTATATGTACACACGTCTTAACAAAGCTTTTCAAAACAAAGGCTCAAAAAATCCTCCTACAAAGTTGTTTTGGTTCTTTTGTTTCTCTACAACAATTTTGATTCCATTATATGTACAGCACTAGAAAACAAAGTAGTATTAAACCCTTTCTACAGCCGTGAAACAGAACTGTGCTAGTCCACGTCGTGGGAGGAGGGGGCAGAGGGGCACAATGTGTGCCTATTGGCTAACAGTCTCTGGGGGGCAGGGTTAGAGAGGTGAGTGGGTGTGGTCACAGAGAGGAAGTGGTGGAGTCGACAATCTCTCTCCCGTTACACACTGTCGGTACGTACTGGGCACTCACTGATGCTGAAGAGGGAGGGGGAGAGGGAGGGAAGGAGAGAGAGAGAGAGAGAGAGAGAGAGAGAGAGAGAGAGAGAGAGAGAGAGAGAGAGAGAGAAACAGAGAAACAGAGAAACAGAGAAACAGAGAAACAGAGAGAGAGAGAGAGATTAATAAAAATGGGACATTTAGTTAAATTCCAACTTGGCTACATAACGAACCATGCTCATCTCTGACTGTAACTTAACCATACCGTGTGAAGGGTATGTGGTGGCAGGACCACTGACACTGAAGCGGTTGATATTGAGGCGGAGACTGGTGACGTTCTTCTGTGGTTGGAACATGATGATGTGGACCTTGGGAGCGAACATACAGCCCAGCACCACAAAGCCACTGAGACTGACAGAGATACACATGGTGGTGGTCTGGACCTGTAGAGGGAGACAGAGAACATGGTAACTCCACTGGAACAGAGGACCAGAGGAAGACAGAGAACATGGTAACTACACTGGAACAGAGGACCAGAGGGAGACAGAGAACATGGTAACGCCACTGGAACAGAGGACCAGAGGAGGACAGAGAACATGGTAACTACACTGGAACAGAGGACCAAGGGAAGACAAAGAACATGGTAACTCCACTGGAAAAGAGGACCAGAGGGAGACAGAGAACATGATAACTACACTGGAACAGAGGACTGAAGGAAGACAGAGAACATGGTAACCCCACTGGAACAGAGGAAGACAGAGAACATGGTAACTCCACTGGAACAGAGGACCAGAGGGGGACAGAGAACATGGTAACTCCACTGGAACAGAGGACCAGAGGAAGACAGAGAACATGGTACCTACACTGGAACAGAGGACCAGAGGAAGACAGAGAACATGGTAACTACACTGGAACAGAGGACCAGAGGAAGACAGAGAACATGGTAACTCCACTGGAACAGAGGACCAGAGAGAGACAGAGAACATGGTAACTACACTGGAACAGAGGACCAGAGGAAGACAGAGAACATGGAAACTCCACTGGAAAAGAGGACCAGAGGGAAACAGAGAACATGGTAAATACATTGGAACAGAGGAAGACAGAGAACATGGTAACTCCACTGGAACAGAGGACCAGAGGAAGTCAGAGAACATGGTAACTCCACTGGAACAGAGGACCAGAGGAAGACAGAGAACATGGTAACTCCACTGGAACAGAGGAAGACAGAGAACATGGTAACTCCACTGGAACAGAGGACCAGAGGAAGACAGAGAACATGGTAACTCCACTATAACAGAGGACCAGAGGAAGTCAGAGAACATGGTAACTACACTGGAACAGAAGACCAGAGGAAGACAGAGAATATGGTAACCACACTGGAACAGAGGACCAGAGGAAGGAAGAGAACATGGTAACTCCACTGGAACAGAGGAAGACAGAGAACATAGTAACTCCACTGGAACAGAGGACCAGAGGGAGACAGAGAACATGGTAACTACACTGGAACAGAGGACCAGAGGGAGACAGAGAACATGGTAACTACACTGGAACAGAGGACCAGAGGAAGACAGAGAACATGGTAACTCCACTGGAACAGAGGACCAGAGGGGGACAGAGAACATGGTAACTACACTGGAACAGAGGACCAGAGGAAGACAGAGAACATGGTAACTACACTGAAACAGAGGACCAGAGGAAGACAGAGAACATGGGAACTACACTGGAACAGAGGACCAGAGGAAGGAAGAGTGCATGCTTTTTATGGACATATGTATGAACAGACAGAAAAGCAAGAACAAATGTGTATGTACCCACTTCCTGTACAAGTGCACACACACACACACACACACACACCATCTCACAGGCAAGGCCGTGGTGTTAGTGTGTCTCTCTCTACCTCACAAGTCAGATTACCAAGGCCAAAGCAATTCTTTCCACAGCCTAAGGCTGTGTGTGTGATTTGTAAGGATCAGGTAAACACATACCCTCCTCTTGCTCTGCTTGTCGACAGTGTGTCAGTACCTGGCAGCCTCTTGGATTAACATTATAAGGGTGCACATAAAACAGTTAGCATGACATGTCAGGACAGATATCCTGCAGCCAGCGACAGTGGAAGACAGCAGTGTGTCTTATTAAAATGTTTGCCCTTATGTTTGTTAATGATGAATACAAAGGTTGTGTAATACAGTAAGTGTGTTTATGCACGTGTGTGTGTGTGTGTGTGTGTGAACCTTGCTCTCACCCTGTAGTCACTGGATGTGACGTAGAATATGGGCAGGAAGGCTAGCCAGATGATACAGGTTGTGTACATGGTGAAACCTATGAACTTAGCCTCGTTGAAGTTCTCTGGACACTTCCTGGTCTTGAAGGCGTACCTAGGATCAGATAAAGGAGACAAATAGAATGAAAGAATAAACAAACCTTGAAGGCTTACGCAATATGAATGATAAACCTTCTGATGTCCACACACACAATCACACGCAGCACCTCTGCACCACCTACACAGTACACAGGATGACCAGGAGCACGTCGTATCCTAGCGACAGCAGCATGCTGGAGTCACGGACGTTACACTTCAGGATCACTGTCTGCCGGCGCTCCGGTAACGTAAACCTCCTGGTACCAGGAACCTCCAGCAGCAACCACACAGACACCATCACTAACTGGACCGATATCAGACTGAGACAGATAAACACCTGGGGGGGGAGAGAAGAGCAACGCCATCATCTAAGTTATCTATCTGTAATCTACCTCCATCTCCCATTTCCCTCCTCCTTCCATCTCTCCCTACCTCTGTTCCTCTATCTCTCCCTCCATCTCTCCCCCCCCCCCCTCTTCCCTCCCCCATATTCTGACAGCTAGGATGACCTCTGACCTGGGATGTGGGGCTTATGAAGCGCGGCTTCGTGGTCCCGCCCCCGTCCTTCACCCCACTGAAGATCCGGGCGATCCGATTGGTCTTGGTGAGCAGGGCAGAGTAGCAGACAGCAAATGAGGTGCTGAGGCCGAGGCGTCGCATGGCGCAGATAGCAGGCGAGGGCTTGGCCAGGAAGAGGAAGGTGAGGGAGTAGGACATGAAGACACCCAGCAGGAGAATGTAACACAACTCTCTGCCTGACGCCTTCACCAGGGGCGTGCTGTTGTGTCTCACAAACACCCAGAACACCAGAGATGTACACAGGAACCTGCAGATGGTGAGTAGATCAGTTTCAGTTTACTTTGTTGAATCCCCTTTGGGAAAAGTGTCTAGTGTTAGTGCTGGGCCTGAACAAAAGCCTACACTTTAGGCCTATCCCAACTAATGAGACTGATCCCTCTTCCTCTCCTCTAACTTCTCACCCAACAACAGCGATGCTGATTGGTCCGATAGCCCAGGCGTCCTCCCACATGATGTAGTCCTCAGGCAGGTCGTAACAGGAAGTGAGGTCTTCACTGGGCCACTGGCCAGGGGCGCAGGGCGAACAGGTGAACTCATCAGCTAGGTATTCATGAGCCTCACACGCCGTACAGATCCAACAACAGTATTCTCCTACAAGATACAGGTATAAAACAAATATATTACCTTAGGCAGCTTGTATGTAAGAAAAGGAAACTAGGATGTTTACATGAGAGCCAGCTGCTCCAATCATTTCATTCTTCCAAAACAAATTACACTGACACTTCTGCTAGTGATGTCACTAGATCTGCTTAAGCCCTATGTGTGTGTGTGTGTGTGTGTTCCTCACCAGCCTGCATCTTTTTCATCTCGTTGCGGGCACACGGGTCGCTGCACTGGGATGGGGGCACCACCTCCCTTGGCCAGCGAATCAGGTCACTGCTCAGGCTCAGAGTCTCCGCCCACTCACCGATGGGCACGTATCCGTAGCGATCAGCGTTGTGCTGGTAACTGAAGATGTTGTAGCGTCCCATTCCGTCGCCATAGGCATCAAACTTCACCACGGTCTCAATACCGGGAGGAGAGAAGGGAGCTAAGAGAGAGAAGGAGGGGGAGACAGAATGAGAAGGATGAGGAGAGGGGAGAGGAGCAGGGGAGAGAAAGAGAATGGTAGGGCATTAGAGAAGAGAGATGAGGAGAGAAGATAAGAAACAGAATGGAACTAGTGTCAGGATATCTATTTCAAAGTCAATATGAACAAAGCAGTGTCATACTCAACAACACAACTGCAGAAAGAAGAAGCTCAGAACATACACCGCTTTATGAGAGTGTCACAACACTAATGTTACTGACTGGGATTGAACCTGTTACCTCTGTACCACAAAGCCAGTCGAGCTAAAGCCTGGACAAAATGAGTCATTGTGTGAGTGTGGTTTACCGAAACTCCACTGCAAGAGGAAACACATGAGGGTGACTGACTGATGTTTACCCCTATGAGGTAGGCCTATACAGAACTGTGACAATGTTTCCATGACCAAGATAGAGTCAGAGGGGGTGTAAATGCTCAGTGTGTCTTAGTGATGCTTGTTTCCCCATGACACTGGTATGTGCTTGACATAGACCCTGTGCTTTATATGCATCTCAGGATCAGGTCATATAAGGACAACCATCTTACGGAACACTTGGTATTCTAGAGGAGAGGAGACCCATGGGACCAGGTGTGTGTGTTCTAGAGGAGACCCATGGGACCAGGTGTGTGTGTGTGTGTGTGTGTGTGTGTGTGTGTGTGTGTGTGTGTGTGTGTGTGTGTGTGTGTGCTCCATTGGGTCCTATTCTAACTGGTTTATAGCACATGGTTCTGAGCATGGTGGCAGATTGGGAGTGCCGTGACGTTGTATTAGTTAATGTGACGACTGTTGTTCATCGAATGATTAAAAGTTTCTAATTGCGTGATTATCTGAATCAAGCAATTATTAACTCATTAACCTGGGGCACCATGGGAAAACTGGTTTTTAATGAGTTTCTATTTCCCAAATTAACTCAAAGAATATCAGAATATCGATTTTAGAACAGCTGCTAATTAACCAGTTACCGCTACCATCTCGTTCTGAACGTCGTATAGCCCGTGAATCTGCACGAACCCGGGTCTCACCAATGAGTTCGTACCACACCAATCTTGGTTGAATATTTATTTATGAGAAAGCTACAATGATGATAAAAGATACACATAGACAAAACACAATATAGGCTATTTTTTAGAACTTAGTATAACGGGCCAACACACTATGGCGAGTGTTACCCAAAATGGGGATTTCAAAGAGAGAGAGAAAAAAGAAAGTACACGAGAGAAATATACATTTGGGGGAATTTGTCAGCTATGCTTATTCTAACCCTAGCCTTGCCCCAAACTGCCGCTCTTATGGGTCAGAATATAATGATGTAATTACGTGAGGAAGATCTCAGAGGAGAACATTCAGGGGACCGTTCAGGCTGCTCGATGACGCACTTCTCTGGCGCACCTTTCTGGTCGTCCTCACGATGTCAGTGTCCTTTTGGCTTAGGAGTCTGTTCCTTCACCCTTGCTCTGGAAGGGGTCTTCTGAGGACAGACAGCTCTGTAGCTCAGAGCTCACAGCATAGGAATGAAACCTTTTAGATACCACGATCCTCTGGGATTGGATGCTAAGGGAGTCCGGCATGAATTCACCCACTTAGACACAGCTACTCATCCGTAGCTTGGGTAGAAAAAGATTTCTTTGTCTTCAAACTTGTGTTGCATTCTGGGTTCGTTTACTTTTTAGACCTTAGCTGCAGCTTGGGTCATGTAGTCTTCTCTGTAAATTCTTTACTCACAGGTTTTATACCCTCGTGTCAGAAGTGGGCGAGCCTTTAGGGCAATTCTCTGGGCGTACTTAGTTAAGAGCAAGGTCTAGGTTTTTCTCAAATCCAATTTTAGACAACTAACTTAATATTTCATCTTTACCAAAACATTCCCTGTGATTTGGACATTTTCCACACAACGTACAATGTATCAAACATATACTAGGAAAGCTCTTCATGTTACAATGTTTTCGTAATAACGTCATCTATTAACCTTTAATAACAAAACAAAAATGACATATATTTTCATATTCCATCTATCGTCATGACCACGAAAACCATTGTTCCAAAGTCCCTTTATTTCATAGTTTAATGTTCTGAGGCTGGTTCTCCATAGTAACAGGACAAAGGAATTTGTCTGTGGCCTGAGATTTATCAGGGAAGTGAGGGGTCATGAAACCCCCACATCTTCAGACCCCTAGATCTCTCCTCCTCTGTTGGGGTTGAGAGATAATCTGTAGGGTTGTGGTCTCCTGTAACCTGCCCTGATCAGGACAGTCATGACAGGACTAAAGCTGACATCGTTGTGTGTGTGTGTTTGTGTGTGTGTGTGCGAACATACCTGCGTGTGTTAGTCTGTGTATGTGTGTGAGCATACCTGTTTTTGTTTGTGTGTGTGTGTGTGTGTGTGTGTGTGTGTGTGTGTGTGTGTGTGTGTGTGTGTGTGTGTGTGTGTGTGTATGTGTGTGTGTGTGTGTGCATGTATTGTCATGACGTTGGCCTGAGAGGGAGGTTTATGACCCCCATAAATACCTTTCCCCTTTTGCGTGCGTGCGTGCGTACGTGCTCGTGTGCATGTGTGTGTGTTATGTGTGTGTGTGTGTCTGCTGACTAGGACTAAAGCTGTGATAGCTGTGAAGACTCAATGAGATGAGAGAAGAATGGAGTGTCAGACCAGAGAGGTTTTAGGGCTTATGAAATCCATAAATCACAAAGACAACCTGAGTCTCTCTCTCCCCCTCTTCTCTATCCCGCTCTTTCTCTCTCTTACCATCCTCAATATATCCCTCCCTCTCTTTCTGTCACTCACAGAGGATATTGGCAGTGCTTAGGCTTCTTTCCGAAATAAAAGTTCAATGATTTCAATAAGGAAAAGCTGATAAGATCTTAAGACTGAGAATAGCTGAACATTCTTAATACTGCAAAATGCAGCTAATCTCTCTCTATATAATAAAGCAATAAGGTTAGACACACAGACACACACACACACACCTCCCTCATTATCATAACTGCACCCTATTAGCATATCAGCTTTGTGTAAAAGGTTAATTGGCCACATTATGATTATGTGTTAGAACTGGTGTGCTGAATTCCAAATCAAGCCATTGTCCCTTCACCCTACTCCTATAGTCCCTCACTCAGATCTACATTCGTGGTTTGGTCCTGTGTAAGGAGGTGTTTGAGAATTCAGGATTAGTCTGCTGTCTGTCCCCAGAGGGCACTCATATGTCTCTGATCCAACACCACTACCTCTTCTATTCCCTGCAGAGAAATTAGACCTTGCTGGCAGTCAGTACTAACTTAACACTGCAAGTTATAGCCACTCCAAGGCTACTGGAGGAGATTTTGATGACTGTGTAGATCTGACAAAGACAAGGTTGTAGAAAAACAACAACCATAAAGAGAATGGATTTGGTTGCTATCAGATCCCCACCCCCGCCAGTAGAGGTATTTGGTTTCTATGGCCGTGGGATCTGGTTCATTCAGATTTGGTGCCTTGTGGGAATGGAAGCCTGTGTTCAACGTTCACTCACACTCACATGTCAATGCCAACTGCTGAACATACACACGTATGCACGCAAACATAACACACCTAGGCACACACACTCCTAACAAACCCGTATACTGTTCGTCCTGCAACTTCCTATGACATTCTATGTGACCCAGTACCATATCTGTCAAGGGAGCATAGGTAGCCCAGAGTAAAGGCATATTTCTCCCCTCAGCTTGTTCTAGTTTAAGAGCTCTGGGAGACTGTCCAGTTCAGGCTCCGAGGTTAGCGGGACTCTCCCTAGGTCTCCCCAGCAGTATCTGCTTTGCTGAGAGCTCTAGCGGAATGAAGAACTCCCGCCGTAGTCCTCTCTGATGTTGGAAAAAGGCTGAAGTCTGCAGCTTTACGTTAGACAGTAAAGCACTGCACTACACTGCATTCATATGCAGAGCAAATCTGTCCACACCATCCGTCTATTGTTTACTCTCTGTCTCTCTGTCTCTGTCTCCATCTCTCTGTCTCTCCATCTCTCTCTCTCTCTCTCTCTCTCTCTCTCTCTCTCTCTCTCTCTCTCTTTCTCTCTCTCTCTCTCCCTCTCTCTCTCTCTCTCTCTCTCTGTCTCTCCATCTCTCTCTCTCTCTCTCTCTCGCTCTCTCTCTCTCTCTCTCTCTCTCTCTCTCTCTCTCTCTCATGCAGCAGCACTCAAACAGCTGGAACTAAACTACAGCCACTGAGACTATAGAGCAGCAATACATAGGACAGGTAGAAGAGAAAAATACAGATCAAGAAAAATAATTCTGAGGCCAAATTCAAATGTAAAAACATTCAAAACTTGACTTGTAAATGAGAGAGTTTTTATTATTCTGGATGAATTAAAAGTAAGGGGAAGCAGGGCTTTCATTCAGTAGTTCAGAAATGAATTACACTCTCGATCATGTAGGGCTAACACGCTGGCCGCAGGGGATGCTGGGTATTACTGGGAGGGGGTGAACCAATCCCCTTTAATCCAATGATGGG